>NC_133658.1:135272752-135519651 GCF_037893015.1 Macrotis lagotis
TTTGCATTGCAGATATTCTAGAGGCATTCCCAATAAGATCAGGGCTGAAACAAGGATGCCCATTTTCACCACTACTATTCAATATTGTAATAGAAATTTTAGCTTAAGCAATAAAAGAAGAAAAATAATCAAAGGAATTGGAATTGGGTAGGAAGAAACAGAATTCTCAATCTTTGATGATGACATGATGGTATATCTAGAGAATGCCAAAATCATCTAAAGAACTAATAGAAATAATTTGTACCTGTAGGTCACAGGATATAAAATAAACCCTCATAAAACTTCAAATTTTCTATATAAGACTAGCAAGATACAGCAGAAAGATCTAGAAAGAGAAATCCTATTGAAAGTAACCTCAGACATTATAAAATACCTGGGAGTCTATGTGCCAAGGCAGATTCAAAACCTTGGTGAAAACAATGACAAAACACTTCTCACATAACTGAAGTTATATTGAAATAACTGAACAAACATCAACTTCTCATGCATAAGTCGAGCTAATATAATAAAAATTACAATTCTTCCAAAACTATACTGCTTGTTTATTGCCCTACAGATCAAAATTCTGTAAACTTCTTTAATGAGTTAGAAAAAGTTGTAAGTAAATTCATATGAGAAATAAAAAGTCAAGAATTACCAGTGATTCAATGAAAAAAGTGAAAAAGAAGTTGACTTAGCCTTGCCAGATCTCAAATTATATTATAAAGTATCAGTCATCAAAACTGTCTCTTATTGGCTAAGAAATAGAGTGGTGGATCAGTGGAATAGACTAGGTGCAATACCAGTAAATGATTATATTGATCTCCTGTTTGATAAACCCAAAGAGTCCACGTATTGGGATAAAAACTCTCTCTTCAACAAATACTGTTGGAAAAATAAGAAATAAGTATGGAAGAAAATTGAATTAGACTAACACCTCACAGCCTATACCAAGATAAATCAAAATGCATAAAATATTTAGACATAAAAATCAATATTATAATAAGATCCAGAAGTAGTTTACCTGTCATATTTATGGAAACGGAGGTAGTTTGACCAAGGAAAAGATGAAGGACATAATTAATCACAAACTAGATAGTTTTGATTACATTTAATTAAAAAGTATTTTCACAGACAAAACCACTGCAACTAAGATTAAGAGAAATGTAGTATATTGGGAAACAGTTTTTAAAACTTGTATTTCTGACAAAGGACTTACTTCCAACATACACAGAGAACAGAGTGAAATGTTCAAAAAAGCAAGCCATTCCTCAATAGACAAATGTTCAAATGATTTGCGAAGACAATGTACAGTTGAGGGAATCAAAATTATCCATAGTCACATGAAAGATTGCCTTAAATCATTACTTATTATAGAAATGCAAATTAAAGTGTCTCTGAAGTACCACCTCCTGCCTCTCAGACTGGCCAATATGACCAGAAAGATAAATGATCAATGTTGGAAGGCATATGGGAAATCTGGAACACTAATTCATTGTTGGTGGTGCTGTGAACTCATTCAGCCTTTTTGGAGAACAATTTGGAATTATTCCCAAAGGGCAGCAAAAATATGCATACTCTTTGATCCATTAATATCATTACTTGGTCTATACTCTGATGAGATTATGAAAAAGGGTAGAAATATCACTTGTACAAAAATATTCATATCAGCCATGTTTGTGGTGGCAAAGAATTGGAAATTTAGTGAATATTCTTTGGTTGGGGAATGGCTTAGCAAACTGTGGTATATGTATGTCATGGAACACTATTGTTCTATTAGAAATCAGGAGGATTATGAATTCAGGGAAGCCTGGAATGATTTGCTTGAACTGATGTTGAGTGAGATCAGTAGAACCAGAAAATCATTCTATACCCTAACAACAACATAGAGGTGGTGATAAACCTTGATGGACTTATTCCTTCTGTGAAACAGTCATCTGCTATGGAGAATATCATCCAGAGAAAGAATTGTGGAGTTTGAACAAAGGCCAAAGCCTAGTACCTTCAATTTACATTTAAAAAGTTATCTTATTATGTAATTTTACTATCTCTTATACTTTATTTTTCTTCCTTAAGGATGTGATTTCTCTCTCATCTCATTCAACTTAGTTCAATGTATACCATGGAAATACTGTAAAGAATAGCAGACTACTTTCTGGGGGTGGGGTGGGGAAAGGGAAGCAAGAGTAGGGGGAAAATTGAAAAACTCAAAATAAATAAAATCTTTCTTTAAAAAAAAATTGAAGGTAATAATTTTAGGTCTTCATTCAAACTCCACATATTTTGTCTGGATAAAGATGGTATTCTCCATCACAAATCCCCTAAAATTGTCCTTGATTATTGCACTGTTGGAGTGAGCAAGCACATTAAGGTTGATTATCATTTTATATTGATGTGATGATATACAGTGTTCTTCTGCTTCTGCTCATCTCACTCAGCAAAGAAGTCATTCCATGATTCTATGAAATCCCAACCTTCCTAGTTTCTTATAGAACAATAGTGTTCTATCATATACATATACCACAAATTATTCAGCCATTCCTCATTTGAAAGGCATCCCCAAAGTTTAGAGTACTTTGCCACCACAAACAGACATGCTATCAATATTTTTGTACATGTGGGATACTAACTCCTTTTCATGATCTCCTCAGGATATAGACCTAATAGTGCTATTGCTGGTTCTACACATTTTTATTGTGCTTTGGGCATAATTCCAGATTGCGCTCCAGAAAGATTGGATCACTTCACAACACCACCAACAATGCTTTGTTGTCCGAGAATTCCCATATCCCCTCCAAGTTTGATTCTTATCCTTTGTCGACATAATGACCAATCTAAGAAGTGTGAGGTTGTACCTCAGAGATGCTTAAATTTGTATTTCTCTAATCAATAATTATTCAGAGAAATTTTTTATTCACTACAGATAACTTTTATTTCCTTGTCTGAGAATCATATTTGCATAGTCTTTAACCATTTGTCAATTGGGGATTGGCTTATTTTTTATAAATTTGACTCACTTCTCTATATGTTTTAAAATCAATCCTTTGTCAGTACACTAGTAAAAATTGATTCCCAGTTCAATGCATCCCATTTGATCTTGGTTATAGTGATTTTGCTTGTGCAAAAGTTTTTAAATTTAATGTTGTCAAAAATATCTAGTTTGTTTTTTATAATATTCTCCAGCTCTTTTTGTGGTCATATATAGCTTCTCTTTCTTATCTGAGGGATAGATCTGACTGGTGAACTATTCCTTGCTATTCTAATTTTCTCATAATATTGTCTTTTATGTCTAAATCCATCACCCAATTTAATCTTATCTAGGTATAGAGTGTGAAATGGTGGTCTAATCTTTTTTTCTGCCATACTACCTTCCAGTTTTTATGTAAGAGTGAATTCTTATCCCAGGAGCTGGACTCTTGCATTTATCAAAGAGAGAATTAAATTAATCATTTTTTGCTATCCCTTTCTTACCTAATCTATTCCAGTGATCCATGACTATTTCTTAGCCAGTAACAGACAGCTTTAATAACTGAGACTTTATAGTACAATTTTCAATCTGGTATGGCTAAGGTACCTCTTTTTGCATTTTTTCATTAAATCCCTTGATATTCTATACTGTTTATTCTATCACACTAAAGTAATTTTTTGAAGTTTTATTGGTATTGCATTAAATAAGTAGTTTTATTTAGATGGAAATATGATTTCCTTATATTAACCTGGCCTGTACTTGAGAACTTGATATTTGCCCACTGATCTATATATAATTGTATTCATATGAATAATGTTTTATGGTTTTTTTCATAGTTTCTGAGTCTGTTTTGGCAGGTGGAGTCCAAAGAATTTTATGTTGCCTGTAGTTATTTTAAATGGGATTTCTCTTTTGATTTCTTGATACTATATCTTGTTAGTAATAAATAGAAATGCTGAGACTTAGGTGGGTTTATTTCATGTCCCATTGCTGAAGTTACTAATTGTTTCCAGTGGTTTTCTAAATGATTTTTTGGGGATCCGTAGGTATATCAATCATATTATCTGCAAAGAATGTAAGTTTTGCTTCTTCATTTCCAATTCTACTTAAACTGCCAGAGTTTAAGTACTTTGTCACGTTTTACATTTATATTACATTTGAAGTAGGATTTTAGCTAAGGACTACAAGTCCAATCCTAAAAGCAGTCAAGTAGTACATAGGTTTGATTACTACACATCAAGTTAGGAATATGAGTTCAAACCTAGAATGAGATATTTATCTGGCTTTGTAATTTTGCATATCCCACTTCAAATTATTGAAATGCTTTCAACTATTTGAAAGGAATCCTGTGGAAAGAGAAGTTAGATTCCATTTCAAGCAGAAGGAAAAACTATGAATAGCCAAGTAATACAGGAATATTTAAAGCCAAAAGGGAAATGTAAGCTTCATGTTTCAAGGGTTTTAAAATACAATAATCTATCTTGAAAGGGAGTGGCTTGCCTCTCATTGGCATTCTTCATTCATATGTAAGTTAAAAAACAGGTATTTTAGAGATATTGTGGGAGAGTAGATTAAGAACTATTGAGTTCAGTTCTGATCTCAGATGTGTGACCCTAGAAGGATGACTCTGAGGAGCTCCCTTAACTTCTGTTTGCCTCAGTTTGTTGATCTTTTAAAAGAATAATTCTAACATTTCTCTTTCAAGGAGACAGTTGAAGATCAAAATTGCTAATATTTGTAAACCATAGTTTGGAAACCAAAAACCTTTTTCTAGCTATTATTCCTTTCTGCATCCGTTAGAAAATAAAAGTTAGGTTACATATATCATTTCTAAATTATAAATTCAGATAGGAAGAAAAGTCACAATAACTGTAAGCTTCAAGGTTGTGAACAGCTGCCATGGAAGGGGAATTAAACTACTATTGGCTTATCTCCATAGGGAAATAATAGGAACAATGAGAGGAATATGCAGAGTGCCAGGATTTCAGTTTGACTTGAGGGGGAAGGGAAAAAAAAAAACACTTCCTAAGAGAACTGTCACAAATGGAATTGAGACTTCCCAGCGGAGAGAAGCCAGGCACAATTCTAAAGTCTCCTGATCTCTTCCCCATCTATCACATGAAACAAATCTCTTAAAAGAAATCTGACCCACAAAAGCCAGAAAGAAAAGCCAGGACAAAGAACATTTTCCTCAGCAGCAGCTTTGGCCGAATTCAGGCTGGTGAATCTGGGCTCAGAGGGAGGATCAGCCCTGGATCAGCCAGATTAACAGCTGAATTGGAACCAGGAGTCTGAGAGCCCAGAGCCAGACCTGCTGGATCAGCTGTGGGGAGGGATGACAGGGGCGTGGGTCAGCGGGGGAGCATAGGGACTGGTGTTGGGGCTGTCCCACAGGAGCTTGGGGAGGGGGCTGGTCGGAGAGTTCTGGTGCAGGAGAGAAGCAGACACCATCCTGGCATCCTCTGGTCCCAGTACAACTCAGATGTCCTCCAAAATAAACAAATGCAAACTACTTCTGCCTCAAGCTCAGGTGTGTGAGCAGAAGAACCAGCCCAGCTGAGGAATGACCTCAGGCCAGGGTAAAGCCCACCATTGATTGAAGGCAAAAGAATTCAATAGCTCCAACCCATCCTTCAAGCAAAGGGAGAAGGCCTCAGTCAAGGTCACAGAAACTCCAGAGAAAGCAACCAACACCTCCAACTGGCCAGCCAGGGAAACTGCACTCATTGAGTAAAGCCTTTAGTGATCCCAAGCCCCTGTGAACCAGAACACCCCCCACCCCCAACTCAAAGTCTTAACAAAATGAAGGAGGGTCAGGAGAAAGGTGGATAGATAGAAAAATTCCTAGAAGGGAAAGACCCTAACTCAGAGAGACCTGGAACCTCTGAGGAGAATAGAATCTGGTCTCCAGCACAGAAAGACTTCCTTGAAGAAATAAGGAAGGAGCTTAAACATTTGGGAAAGACAATTAATACATTGCAACAAGAAAACAAAACCTTAGCACGTACAATTAGACAAATATAAAAGGAGAATAAATCTCTCAGATCATCAATTGGACCAATACAAAATGAGAATAATTATCTCAGATCCTCAAATGAGCAAATGCAAAAAGAAATTAATTCTCTCAAAACCTCAATTGGTCAAATGGAAAGCTCTTTCAAAATCAGAAGTGACGAATTGGAGAAGAAGTTGCAAAAGGTTAATGAAGAAAACTCCTGCCCCCCAAAAAGAATGGAGTCTACAGAAACTAATGACTCCATGAGACAGCAAGAGTCAGTTAAACAAAATCAAAAAATAGAAAAAAATAAAAGCAAATGTAAAATACCTCATCAACAAAACCACTGACCTCAAGAATAGATCAAGGAGGGGCAACCTGAAAATTATAGTACTTCCTGAAAACATTGAAGAGAAAAAAAGCCTGGACTTAATACTACAGCATCTAGTGATGGAAAACTTCCCGGATATTATGGAAACAGAAGGCAAAGTAGTTATTGAAAGAGTACATCAATCCCCACAAGAAGATCCAAAAATGAAAACACCAAGGAATTATGTGGCCAAACGCCAGAACTATCAGATAAAAGAGAAAATCCTGCAAGCAGCCAGAAAGAAACAATGCAAATATCAAGGAGCAACAGTAAGGATCACACAGGACCTGGCTGCATCAACATTAAGGGATCGAAAGGCCTGGAATGAGATATTTTGAAGAGCAAGGGAGCTTGGAATGCAACCAAGAATCTACTTTCCCACAAAGCTGAGCCTTCTTTTCTAGGGAAAAAGATGGAAATTTAACGAAATGGAAGAATTCCTAAAATTTCTCATGAAAAGACCAGAGCTAAACAGAAAATTTGGACATCAAACAGGAGGTTCAAGAGACACATGAAAAGGAAAAAAAGGGGGGGTGGAGATAAAAAGAAAAAAAATGCAATCTAGTAAGTGGAAACTGGCTATATTCCAGCATGGGGGAAAAAGATTTTCATAAATCCTGAGAATTGTAAGTCTAACAGAGAGAATACACCTAGCCAGAAATGATGAACATTCATGACCTATCCATGTGACTGCTATCTAATGGGATGTAACTGGCTTTAACCCCACTTGGGAGAAAGACTCTAATAACTCTAAGGAATTTTCACTCTATTCGATAAAATATACTGAACTAGAAGGGACAGACACTCAGAATTTTCTATGACTTAGATAGAATGATCTAAAAAAATGCTACCTCCTTAAAAGGGGGGACAGGAAAGAGACTGGAGGAGAGAGGGGATTGAATGGGATAAATCTCATTCCACTAAGAGGTACAAAACCCTATGGTAATACAGGGGAAGAAGGGAGCAGAGGAGAAACACCTGAATCTTTTTTCTGATCAGACTTGGGTTCAAATCAACCTACACATACTCAGTTAACTTATAACACATGCAACCTTTCAAGTATTAAAAGGGGAAAAGTGGAGGAGGGACAGAGAAAGGGAAGGGGAGTGAGGGAAAAAAGGGGGAAATAAAAAGAGTAGAAGGGAAAAGGGAAAAAGGGAAAGGGGAAAGAAAAGGGAGGGTGTAATATAGTAGGGCAAACACACTGAAGTGGGATGGTATTCAGAAAAAAAGTACTGGGGAAAATGGACAAGGGGGGAAAGGGGAAAAAATATAAACAGAGGAAAGATAGCACAGAGGGAACTAAAGAATTAGTAATCATAACCTTGAAGGTGAATGGGATGAACTCTCCCTTAAAATATAAGGAAATAGCAGAGTGGATTAAAAACCAGAATCCTACTATATGCTGCTTACAAGAAACTCATTTGAAGGAGAGAGATACATATAGAGTAAAGGTAAAAGGTTGGGGCAAAATATATTTTGCTTCAGCTGAAGAAAAAATGCAGGGGTAGCAATCCTTATCTCAGACAAAGCAGCAGCAAAAATTGACAGCTTTAAAAGAGATAAGGAAGGAAATTTTATCCTTCTAAAAGGTACCATAGACAATAAAGTCATTTCAATATTGAATAAATATGCACCCAGTGCACCCAAATACTTAGAGGAGAAGCAGAAAGAACCACAGGAAGACATAGACAGCAAAACTCTACTAGTGGGAGAACTCAAACTCCTGTTATCAGATCTAGATAAATTGAATAATAAAATAAACAAGAAAGAAGTTAAAGAGGTAAATAGATTGTTAGAAAAATTAGATATGGTAGACTTATGGAGGAAACTGAATGGGGATAGAAAGGAATATACCTTTTTCTCTGCAGTACATGGAACTTATACAAAAACTGACCCTGTACTAGGGCATAAAAACCTAATGATCAACTGCAGAAAGGCAGAAATAGTGAAGACATCTTCCTCAGATCACAATGTAATAAAAGTCATATGCAATACTGGGCCAAGGAGACATAGAACCAGAACAAATTAAAAAGTGAATAACTTCATTTTAAAAATGAGTGGATCAAATAAGAAATTATAGAAAGAATTAACCATTTTATCCTAGATAATGATAATAATGAAACAACACACCAAAACCTATGGCATTCATTCAAAGCGATTCTGAGGGCATATATTATAGCTCTAAATGCTTACATAAATAAATAGGAGAAAGAGGAAATCGATGAACTGAACATGCCATTTAAAAAATTAGATAAAGAATAAATCAAAAATCCCCAATTAAAGAAAAAAATTTGAAATTCTAAAAATTAAAAGAGAAATTAATAAAAGCAAATGCAAAAAAAAACTATTGAATTAATAAATAAAACCAAAAGTTGGCATTATTAAAAAAACAATACAATTGATAAACCTCTGGTCAATTTGATTAAGAAAACAAAAGAAGAAAACCAAATTGCTAGCATCATGAATGAAAAAGGTGAACTCACCACCAATGAGGAGGAAATTAAAGTAAAAATCTGAAATGTTTTTGCTCAACTCTATGCCAATAAATTTGATAATCTAACTGAAATGGATGAAAATTTGCAAAAATAAAAGTTGCCCAGGTTAAATGAAGAAGAGCTTAAATACCTAAACAACCTTATCTCAGAAAAAGAAATTCAATAAGCCATTATTGAACTCCCTAAAAAATATCTCCAGGGCCTGATGGATTCACAAATGAATTCTACCAAATATTTAAGGAACAATTGGTTCCAATCCTATATGAACTCGTTGGAAAAATAGGGAAAGATGGAACTCTGTCTTAACTCTTTGTATGAAACCAATATGGTACTGTTACCTAAACCAGGAAGTGTTAAAACAGAGAAATAAAATTATAGACCTATTTCCACGATGAATATACATGCAAAAATCCTAAATAAAATCTTAGCAAAAGAATTACAATAAGTCATCACTAGGATAACACCTTATGACCAAGTAGGATTTATTCCAGGAATGCAGGGTTGGTTCAATATTAGGAAAACTATTAGTATACCAAATTATATCAACAACAAACCTATCACAAATCATATGATCATATCAATAGATGCTGAAAAAGCTTTTGACATAATACAGCATCCATTGCTATTAAAATCATGAGAGAGTGTAGGAATAAATGGAATGCTCCTTAAAATAATTAGCAGTATCTATTTGAAATCATCAAGAAGCAGTATATTCAAAGGGGAGTGGCTAAAGGCATTTCCAATAAGATCAGGCGTGAAACAAGGGTGCCCATTATCACCACTACTATTTAATATTGTATTAGAAATGTTAGCATCAGCAATTAGAGAAGAAAATAAATTGAAGGAATTAGAATTGGGAAGGAAGAGACAAAACTCTCACTCTTTGCAGATGACATGATGGTCTACCTAGAGAATCATGAGAAATCATCAAGAAATTACTGGAAACAATTGGCAATTTTAGCAAAGCCTCTTAGGAAGTCTCTTTATCTTATCCTTATCAACCTCAATAAGTATACTTACCCCACACATGTCAAAACAATATTCCCGAGGTATCATATTATCATTCTTTTATTTCTGTTCAAAACAACCTGGTATCCATATATAACAAAAGACTAACTCTTCAGTTTAGTATTGAAGGGATCCCGCAATCTACTCTAACCTGCATGGTTTATTTCATGGTATTTCTCTTTATGTATTCTACTATTCTCATTACTGCATACTCATATTGTCCTCACATGTCTCCACATTTTGATGCAGGCTTTTCATAATACCCACATGTATTCTGTCTCCCTCTCCACTTAATGGAGTCATTTCCTTAATTTAAGGACCTGCTCTGTTGCTGTCATCTCTTTGAAGTTGAGTATGATCTAGCTCAAAGGAAAACAATCTGTGTTTCCTCAAATTTCTAATAGAAAAATATATTTATGTCAACCTGATGTCATTTATACAGCATGTTTATTTGTGTATTTATTAAATGTTACTGCCATCCCACCATTAGACTAGACATTCTTATCATTTTATTTTCCATTATATTGACACAAAAATGAACAATAACCTTATAGGAGCTTACAATCTATTAGAAGAATGAGCTTACCAAGAAATTAATAAACAAAAATTAAAACAAAGGGAATTGAAATGACCTGGCTATAAATCCCCAAGTCAATAAGCCAACTTCAATATAAATATACTACATATCCAATTGAAGTATCTGCCTTCTAACACTATGTTTGATCTCCCACTTTTGCTTTACTTCATTTCTACCCTTCTCCCCATATTTTTCTTTCTCTAGGTGTCGCTAGGTGGTGCAGGGGACAGAACACTGCACCTGGACTTATGTAGACCTAGGTTAGAATCCAACCACTGATGCTTACTAGTTCTATGATCCTGAGAAAGTTAGTTAATTCCTTTCCTTCTCAGTTTCCCCAAATGTAAAACAGTTGGGAGTAACACCAAACTCCCAGCATTATTTTAAGAAACAAATGAGGACTTCTGCCCAAGATGGCAGAGAGAAGATAGGCACAGTTAGAAACACCTGAATCTTCTCATGAGACAAGGCTTAAAGTCAACCTACACATACTCAGTTAGCTTATAAAACATCTAACCTTTCAAGTATTAAAAGGGTAAAAGGGGAGGGGGGATGGAGAAAGGGAAGGGGAGTAGGGGGAAAAGGGGAAATAACAAAAGGAAGGGAAGGGAAAAGGGAAAAAGGGAAAGGGGAAAGAAAGGGGAGGGTGTGATATAGGAGAGCAAACACACTGAAAGGGGTGGTATTCACAAACAAAATACTGGGGAATATGGATAAGGGGTGAAGGGGAAAAATACAGAGGGAGGATAGCACAGAGGGCAATAAAGAATTAGTAAACTTAACTTTGAATGTGAATGGGATGAACTCTCCCTTAAAACATAAGCAAACAGCAGAGTGTATTAAAAACAAGAATCCTACTATATGCTGCTTACAAGAAACTCATTTAAATCACAGAGATACATATACAGTAAAGCTAAAAGGTTGGAGCAAAATATATTTTGCTTCAGCTGCAGTAAAAAAAAAGCAGGGGTAGCAAACCTTATCTCAAAGTAGCAGCAAAAATAGATAGTGTTAAAAGAGATAAGGAAAGAAACTTTATCCTCCTAAAAACTACCAGAGACAATAAAGTCATTTCAATATTGAATATATATGCACCCAGTGGGACAGCACCCAAATTCTTAGAGGAGAAGTTGAATGATCTACAGGAAGATATAGACAGCAAAACTCTACTAGTGGGAAACCTCAACCGCCCACTATCAGATCTAGATAAATCGAATCATAAAATAAACAAGAAAGAAGTTAAGGAGGTAAATACATTGTTTGAAAAATTAAATGTGGTAGACTTATGGAGGAAACTGAATGGGGATAGAAAGGAATATACCTTTTTCTCTGCAGTACATGGAACTTATACAAAAGTTGAACACAAATTAAGACATAAAAACCTAATGATCAACTGCAGAAAGGCAGAAATAGTGAATACATTTTCTCAAATCACAATGCTATAAAAGTCATATTCAATACTGGGCCAAGGAGATAAAGACCTAGAACAAATTGGAAACTGAATAACTTCATTTTAAAAAATGAGTGGACCAAAAAACCAATTATAGAAAGAATTAACCATTTTATCATATATAATAATAAGAAAGAAACAACATAACAACACCTATGGGATACATTCAAAGAGACTCTCAGAGGATATATTATATCTTTAATGAGTACATGAATAAGTTGGAGAAAGAGGAAATTAATGAACTAAACATGCAACTAAAAATAATTAGAGAAAGAATAAATCAAAAATCCCCAATTGCATACCAAATTAGAAATTCTAAAAATTAAAGGAGAAATTAATAAAAGCAAAAGCAAAGAAGCTATTGAATTAATAAATAAAACCAAAACTTGGTATATGAAAAAAACAATAAAATTGGTAAAACTCATCAATTTGATTAAAAAAAGAAAGAAGAAAACCAAATTGCTAGTATCATAAATGTAAAAGGTGAACTCACCAGACATGAGGAGGAAATTAAAGTAATAATTAGAAATTATTTTGCCAAACTCTATGCCAATAAATTTGATAATTTAAGTGAAATGGATGAATATTTACAAAAATATAAGTTGCCAAGGTTAAATGAATAAGAGATTAAATACATAAAGAACCCTATCTCAAAAAAAAAGAAATTGAACAAGCCATTATTGAACTCCCTAAAAAAATTTCCAGGACCTGATGCATTCACAAATGAATTCTACTAAAAATTTAAGGAACAATTGGTTCCAATACCATATAAACTCTTTGGAAAAATAGGGAAAGAAGGAAATTTGCCTAACTCTTTCTATGAAACCAATATGATACTGTTACCTAAACCAGGAAGAGTTAAAACAGAGAAAGAAAAATATAGACCTATTTCCCTGATGAATGTAGATGCAAAAATCTTAAATAAAATTTTAGCAAAACAATTACAACAAGTTATCACTAGGATAATACATTATGATCAAGTGGGATTTATTTCAGGAATACAGGGTTGGTTCAAAATTAGGAAAACTGTTAGTATACCCAATTATATCAACAAAAAACCTATCAGAAAAAATATGATCATATTAATAGATGCTGAAAAAGCTTTTGACAAAATACAGCATCCATTCCTCTTAAAAACACTAGAGAGTATAGGAATAAATGGACTGTTCCTTAAAATAATTAGCAGTATCTATTTGAAATCATCAAAAAGCATTATATTCAATGGGGAGAGGCTAGAGACATTTCCAATAAGATCAGGGGTGAAACAAGGGTGCCCATTATCACCACTACTATTCAATATTGTATTAGAAATGTTAGCATCAGCAATTAGAGAAGAAAAATAAATTGAAGGAATTAGAATTGGGAAGGAAGAGACAAAACTCTCACTCTTTGCAGATGACATGATGGTCTACCTAGAGAATCATGAGAAATCTTCAAGAAATTACTGGAAACAATTGGCAATTTTAGCAAATTTGCAGGTTATAAATAAGCCCACATAAATCCTCAAATTTTCTATATATGTCTAGCAAGAAACAGCAGGAAGAGCCAGAAAGAGAAATCCCTTTCAAAGTAACCTCAGAAAATATAAAATATTTGGGAGTCTATTTGCAAAGACAGACTCAGAATCTTTTTGAAAACAATTATAAAACACTTCTCACATAAATTACATGAGATTTAAATAACTGGACAAATATCAACTGCTTATGGATAGGTAGAGCTAATATAATAATAATAACAGTTCTACCAATACTAAACTATCTATTTACTGCCCTACCAATCAAAATTCCAAAAAACTACTTTAACGATTTAGGAAGAAATTGTAAGTAAATTCATTTGGAGAAATAAAAAGTCAAGAATTGACAGGAGCTTAAAGAAAAAAAGTGCAAAAGAAGGTGGCTTAGCCCTATCTGATCTAAAATTATATTATAAAGCATCAGTCATCAAAACTGTTTGGTATTGGCTAAGAAACAGAGTGGTAGACCAGTGGAATAGAATAGGTGTAAAAGCAGGAGATGAATATAGTAATCTGCTGTTCAATAAACCCAGAGTCCAGCCATTGGGATAAAAACTCCCTCTTTGATAAGAACTTCTGGGATAATTGGAAGTTAGTATGGAAGAAACTTAGATTAGACCAACACTTCACACCCTTTACCAGGAAAAGCTTTAAATGGTTACAGGACATAGACATATAAAAGAATACTATAAGCAAATTAGAAGATCAAGGAGTACTCTACCTGTCAGATCTATGGAAAGGGGAGTAGTATATGACTAAGGAAGAATTGGAGAACATCACCAAAAATCAATTAGATGATTTTGATTACATTAAATTAAAAAGCTTTTGCACAGATAAAACCAATGTAACCAAGATCAAATGAAATGTAGTAAATTGGTAAACAATCTTTATAACTAATGATTCTGACAAAGGACTCATTTCTAAAATATACAGAGGACTGAGTTATATTTTTAAAACAAAAAGCCATTCCCCAATTGACAAATGGTCAAAGGATATGCAAAGGAAATTTATAGATGAGGAGATCAAAGCAATACATGGCCACATGAAAAAATGCTCTAAATCATTCATTATTAGAGAAATGCAAATTAAAGTTTCTCTGAGGTACCACCTCAGACCTCTCAGATTGGCCAATATGACCAGGAAGGATAATGATCATTGCTGGAAGGGTTGTGGGTGGAGCTGTGAACTCATCCAACCCTTCTGGAGAGCGATTTGGAACTATGCCCAAAGGGCAACAAAAACGTGCATACCCTTTGACCCAACAATACTACTACTGGATCTATATCTTGAAGAGAAGATGAAAAAAGGCACAAATATTACTTGTACAAAAATATTTATAGCAGCCCTGTTTGTGGTGGCAAAGAATTGGAAATCAAGTAAATGTCCTTCAATTGAGGAATGGCATAGCAAACTGTGGTATATGTATGTCATGGAACACTATTGTTCTATTAGAAACCAGGAGGGACAGGATTTCAGGGAAGCCTAGAGGGATTTGCACGAACTGATGCTAACTGAGATGAGCAGAATCAGAAAAACACTGTACACCCTAACAGCAACATGGGAGTGATGTTCAACATTGAAGTACTTGCTCATTCCATCAGTGCCACAATTGGGAACAATTTTTGGCTGTCTGCAAAGGAGAGTGCCATCTGTATCCAAATAAGGAGCTGTGGAGTTTGACCAAAGTACAAGGACTATTCCCTTTAATTTAGGAAAAAACAGATATCTTATTGTCTGATCTTGTTACCTCTTAGACTTCTCTTTTCTTTAAGGATATGATTTCTCTCTCTTCATACCCAATTTGGATCAAGGTACAAAATGGAAACAAAGTAAAGACTGACAGAGTGCTTTCCGTGGGGGAGTAGGGGGAGGGAATCAAGATTGGGGGGAAATTGTAAAACTCAAATAATATCTTTAATAAAAATAAATAAAAAACGAATAAAGGAAAGATATGTTAAAAAAAAGAAATGGAATTGAAATGTACTTTTAGGTAGTTGATTCATTGACACAGCAAGCTATTTCAAATTGGAGGATGAGTTGAACATTAGCCACAGTGAAGGTCGGGAAAATTCTTGCAGTTGTTTTCACTCACTTTTGAGGTATCTTCCAGTTCTGGACTTCTGGGATTCTAGATTCAGTATGACATCTATCTTCTGAAATCTGAAAGAAATGTTGATTATCAGAAACTGAGACCTGAGTTCCAACAAAGTAATGCTTAATAAGAGATGGATATAAATTTGACCTTTATTTATGAATTTTCAAATAGTCATTTTCTATTCATCCTGGGATTTGATGAGGTGTAGATTCAGAGTATTTTTGGGTAGAAACTCAGTCATAATCACTCTCCACACTCATTAAAGCATTTAGATTCCTTCAGCTTTAGTTTTTCCCATGTCAAATCATCAGAACCAGATTAGCTAGCTTCTAAGAACTTTTTGGTATAACTGTCATGACCTTATTATCAGTATATGTTACTCCTTGTTCAGTCATGACATTTATATTTAATTTACCAAATGAGAAAAATGATAAAACAAGAACTGAAAAATTAAAATTAAGTTCCTTAACTTGCCAAAAGATTTTATACATTTTAGGAATATTTGACATATAAGAAATTAAATAAATAAATGATGTGACATATATGGAAATAATTTTACAAGCCTCAAGTAAAATATTAATTTCACCTTTTTCTATTACTATTTTTGTTAACTAATCAGCTAGGAACCATGAATGAAGTACATTAATATGTCTGTCTCTCCTCACCCACATTGACCACTGCACCATGATTTTCTTCCTCCTAAAAAAGTAAAAGAAAGAAGCTTTTCAATATTTTTTGCTGCCCAATTATCTCAAGGGGTATTGTGAAAAATCTAAAAATGTTCCGAAAACAAAATTAATTTTAATTCATTTTAACAAATCAGTACGTGCCCTACAGCACTTTTAGCGGAGGATAGGGAAGAGTGGTGAGAATTTTTAAAAAGACGGATGTCATTGCTCTAAAATGGCTGTCAGTCACTGCCTTTTCTGTCACTCTTCCTTTCTAATGAAAAGAAGGTAATAATCCTGATAACACTCAAAACTCATCTTTTATTTTAAAAGTTTCTGTCAATCCTATGCAGCAAAGGGAAATGAGTATTTTTTTTTCCTGTGTCCCTCCTATTCCCCAATGTTTCAATTTCCTGTTGGGGCTAACCAATCCTTCTAGCCCACTCTGTTTATTGTTAAAGCAATTGTTACTTCTGATAGCAAAAATGAAATTGATCCCTTGTGACAAATATGGAAGATGGGAGTATGAAGAGGCAGAAGTAAATTGTATTAGGGTCATTTTTTTTAAATTTAGTAAATCATATCCAGATGAATGAGGGACCTGTTATTAATTCACAGGTATGACAGAGAGTCCTTTCATCAGCAAGTGATAAATTTCTGGCAAGTTGAGAGGTAGGAAGAGGTCCAAATCACCTGTTAAAATCATTCAGAGGCTTAAGCACCTCTGATTTATAGCTTTTCTCTTCCTTCTTTATTATCTGTACCAATAATGAACTTCAGATGATCTTTTGGAGAAAAACATAAGCCTCAGATTTATGTACTTTACATTTTGTCTTAATGTCTGTTTCATTAGTTGATCAGTCAATAAGCATTTATTAAATACTTAGTATGTTGCAGATGCTATGCTAGGTGCTAAAGGTGCTGAAAATAGACAGTGAGCATCTCTATAATAAATGTGCTTAAACATATAAACATATATATATGTATATATATTTGTGAATATATTTATATAATTTTATATATAAATAAATCATGTATATATACAATAAATATAGAAATTAAATAAAGAACAATTACATGCAATGTGGGAGAGAAGACACCAGTAGCTCTGGGAGATTAGGAAAGGTTTCTTTTTAAGGAAGATGAGGAGGAAATGGATTCCAGGAATAGGGAATGTTCAGTAGAAAGGTACAGATTCAGTAGTTAGTGTTTCATATGTGTAGGAGAGAAAGAAATTCAGTTTGGTTCAATCATAGAGAATATAGCCTGGAAACTTGACTTGGAGCAATTTAGGGGAAAAAAGTCTTTAAAAATTAAATTCACTGGATTTCATTGAGTAGGATAATTATATAATTTGAACTGCCCTTAAAGAAAAAAAAAAACTCTTTGATAGCAATGCTGGTCACTCATCAAAACATTGCTCTGGCTAAGTTCAGAGTATTCAAAGAAAGACAAAAGTAGGGAAAAAAACCCTTAAATATGAGGACCAAATAGAGGCAGTTACAGTAATCTTAACAAGAAATGATGAGGTCTTTACTATCTTGATAGATATGGGAGTAGAATAAAAGGGGTCTGGATTGAGAGATTTTGTGGACATAGAGATAAATTCAGGATTTGAATCTACCTAGAACCTTATTAAAACTTCTATCTCCTCATCTCTCTCCCAGGACACCATGGTATTCCTTAGTTTGAAATACTAGCCCAATGCTATCTTTCTAAACTTATGTCCTTTTACTCCTCGATATAGGGTAACTATTCACTCTATCTATAATGGTCTTCTCACTGCGCTAGATGTGTTTTGTTCATCACAGAGAGAGTATTCTTAAAGAATAATAAGTGCATCCTCATGATAGCGTGTCAACCAGGACTTAGATGTATAGGGGAGGATACCTCTAAAATATGCTCAATATGTTATATGTAGAA
Source organism: Macrotis lagotis (assembly GCF_037893015.1). Taxonomy (NCBI): domain Eukaryota; kingdom Metazoa; phylum Chordata; class Mammalia; order Peramelemorphia; family Peramelidae; genus Macrotis; species Macrotis lagotis. The sequence goes on from NC_133658.1 coordinate 135,290,797, forward strand.
TCAAGACAAGAAGGATTTATTTAGCCCCTGTTACGTGCCAGCACTATGCTAACTGCTGTTAAACAAAGAGTGAGTACAACAATAAGAACAATAACAAAATAGTCCCTAATCTCAATTAATAGTCTAATAGAGCAATAAAGGCAAAGGCAAAGAAGAGGCATGAAGACCAAGAAAAATCAAATTCAAATTGGTAAAATTCAGCACTCAGATATTAGGAATGTCTCATAATCAAAGTATTCTATTAGACGATGTAAAATATGTAAAGTTTATATAATATATGCTTCTAAGACATGTCTTGGGAACCTTTCCAAATAGGATGATGATGCTTGTCCTTCCTTCTCAAAGAAGATCATGACATTACAGAGGTGATGCGAAGAAATGCACATGACTTTGCTTAGGGTATACTGGTCTTGTTTTCTCCTCTGGAGTCATGCAAGTCCAGTGGCAATATATAAATTTCGGATGTCTAGAGATAGTTCTGGATGCAAGACAGTCAGTGTTAAGTGAATTGCCCAAAGTCACATAGCTAGCAAGTACCATGTGTCTGAGGTCAGATTTGAAATCATTTCCTCCGGAATCCAGAACTGTATCTACTACACCACCAAGCAAGTATATGACAAATATCCAATTAATTGCAATCCAAATTATTATAAGAAAAATTGCCTTAGAAAGAGAAAATACAGCACTGCCTGAAGGCCAATGTTGTAAAAGTTATTATTGATTTGCCATCAGGAAATTTTTGGTCTTTAAGTTCGTACCGAAATTCAGCCAGCAGGCAAAAATGGGCAAAGGTAAGATAAGACAACAGAACAGGCAAACTTATAGACACAAGCAAGTATAGACCTTGTATAGCAGGAAGGTTAGGAAGTTGTTCCAGATGATTAACCTTGATGGAAGCAGCTCCACTCAGCAGTTCAGAGAGCTAGGACAACCGTATAACATTGGCTAGGTGCAATGTTATCCCCACTCAGAGGAAGAAAAACAAAAAAAAAAAACAAAAAACAAACCTTTCAGAACCTGTTAAACACTTTATTAAAAACTATCTCTATTGTATCTCTTTCCCACAATCCTAAAATACCTCATATTGAAAATGACTAATATTTAAATATAATTACTAAATATGTATGTACAATGCTAAAAAAGATAGGAAAAATCCATTTATCCCTACATGCTCTAATGTTCTTAATAGAAAGGTATTTTATCAAAATCTATTTAAGTATCTATGGAGATAAACATATCACTCATTTTGTTATTCATATGGTTAATTATCCTGATAATTTTTCCAATATTGTAACATACCTGATATAAGGTATTATTCTATTGATAATTTGCTGCAATCCTATTGCTAACATTGTCCAAGTAAATTTCCCTCAGCTGTCCATTAGAAATATAAATCTCAAAAGCCCCAAACAACATCAAATTATACTCAATTTGTGCCACACCCTCTTCCCAAGTACCTTCTGTAGAAAGAAAATCTACTTCATCTATAGTACTATGTAAAGCAAAATTATTTCATGATATATTATGTCCAGACTTTCTAAGGCCATTCATTCTCTCTCTCAATATAGTAATACAAACTTTGTTAAATAAATCACCAAGTGAAACTATATCGTTTCATGAATTATTCATATTCAGACCCCTTAAGTACACTCCTTTCTGTCCTTATAGTATTAGAATCTTGTTAAAGTATCAAGTAAAGCAAGATCACTTCATGATCTAATGATGTCCAGACCCTCTAAATACACTCCCTCCTTCTTCCCAAGAGAAATATAATCCTCATAAACAAAGTCACTTCATGATCTACTTTTCCCTATACCATCGAAGTGCAACCACATCCAACTAAATTTACTCTGCATGACCTGAAGTATCAGCTAAAATATCGTCACTTTCATGGTCAATCTATACCCATACCTGCTCTAAGTAAGTTTCTTTTAACTATGTTAAGAGAAATACAATTCTTCTCTTGTGCTGATGTACCCAGCTTAATCTTATTGAATAGCATATATTCCCCTTTCCATTTAACTTTTTCTGCATCACTTAAGACTTGTATTTGAAGACTGAATTTTCTTTTCAACCCTGATAAAAATATCGGAAAAGTTTAAAATTCTTCTCTTTCTTTGAAAGTTCATCTTTTCCTTTGGAAGAATATGCTGAATTTTGCAGGGTCATTAATTCTTGCCTACAATCCAAGTTCCTTTGGAATATCATATTTAAGACCCCTGGATGCTTTAATATTGAAGTTGAAAAGTAATGTTTAATCCTGAATGGGGTTCCTTGGTAATCAAATTTCTTCTTTTGGAATAGTGGCTGTATTTTCTCCTTTAGATGAGAATTCTGAAATTCATCTACAAAAATCCTTGGATACATTTTTCTTGGATACATTTTGGAGATGATCAATAGATTTTTTTTTCAAGAACTCTTTTGTCTTCTTGTTCTAGAATATAGTTTTAAATGATAATTTTGTGAAAGATATTTTTCAGACTTTGCTTTATGGAGACTTTCAGGTAGACTAATGATTTTTAATTATGTTCAATAGATCTATTTTCCAAGTCATTCATTTTTCCTAAGAGATTCTTTGCATTATCTTCATTTTTCAGCCTTTTGGTTTTGTTAGATGGAATATCATTGTTTCCTAGAGTCATTAGTTTCCATTAGAGTTTTATTTTCTTAGTTTTTTGCTTCCTTTTCCAGTTTGTTGGTTTTATTTTTGATGAGGTGCCTTCTTTTTCTAGATGGTTAATTATGCTTTTTGATGAGTTTTTTTTTATTTTCAGCCACTTTAGCACTTTATTTTATAATTGAGAAAACATATATTTTTGCAGCAAACAAATAATACTAAATGGAGCATCAATTGACTATTTCTACTGATCATATCCAGACCTAAGTGAAAAGTCGTTGTACTGAGAATCTTTTGAGACTCTAACCCAGAAAGAGACTGGAAAATTGCCCCAGACAGTATTGTCCTTTCTTATTTGGATGCTTCTTGGGTATATTCTACATCCGACTCTTGCCCTTCCCTTCATCTCCCATCCATAGACATTGACACCTTCCTACAGTAGCTTCTTCTAGGGTGACCTCCTTCTACTGACTTGGAGCTTCTTGAGAAAATGCAACTCCTCTCTTGTTCTGATCTCTGAGGACCACCTTTCTATCCCAAGCTCAATACATTAGCAATGAGATTCCAATTAGAGATGGCTGTCATTTGAAATATCTTCCTCCTTGATCTCTCCCCTGGTTCTGGCCATATTTATCTGCCCAGAGAAAGGTATCTCTTTGTTTGGATATTTACTCTGCTTCATTTCTGTCCTGACATAAGAGTATTAAACTTCCTGGGCATTCTCTATTTGTATCTTTTTTTGTGAGGAAAACTAATCAGTTGTACCAAATCAGTGCAATGCAATAGTTCTTTTTGTGGGGTAAACTTGAATCATGAAGTCATAGGATCAAAAATTGGAAGACTCAATTCATATATTACCTGCATTATTTTATGGAAATGATTTTGGTGTAGTTTTGGAAAAAATTATTTTCAATAGTAAAAATTTTCATCAGTTTTTTTTTCCAGCTTAAATAGTCATCAATTGACTTCTCATAAGCAAGATAGTATCAATTATTGTCTTGTTCATAGAAATTATTTTTTCTTCATTCAACATTTACAATCTTTTTTTAAAGAAGGATTTTATTTATTTTGAGTTTTACACTTTTCCCCCCATTCTTGCTTCCCCCCCCACAGAAGGCATTCTGTTAGTGTTAATATTGGTTCCATATTATACATTGATCTCAATTGAATGTGATGACAGAGAAATCATATCATTAAGAAAGAAAAATAAAGTATGTGATAGTAAAATTACATAATAATATAATGCTTTTCCCCAAATTTGACAGTAATAGTCTTTGTTCTTTGTTCAAAGTCCATAATTTTTTCTCTGGATACACATGGTATTCTCCATTGCAAATAGCTCAAAATTTCCCCTGGTTGTTGCACTGAAAGGATGAGCAAGTCCATTAGGGTTGGTCATCACCCCCATGTTGCTGTTAGGGTCTACAATGTTTTTCGGATTCTGTTCATCTCACTCAGAATCAGTTCATCAAAATCCTGTCAGGCTTCCCTGAATTTCCATCTTTCCATCTCTCATGGTTTCTAACAGAACAATGGTGTTCCATTTTATATATATATATATATATATATATATATATATATATATATATATATATATATATATATATATATATATATATATTTATAAAACACATTTTGCTAAGTCATTCCCCAATTGAAGGACATTCACTTAATTTCCAATTTTTTGCCACCACAAATAGGTTTGCTATGAATATTTTTGTACAAGTGATGTTTTTACCCTTTTTCATCATATCTTCAGGGTATAGACCCAGTAGTGGTATTGGTGGGTGAAAGGGTATACATGTTTTTGTTCCCCTTTGGGCATAATCCCAAATTGCTCAATGAATTACTTCTTTTACAATTCATCATTTTTACTTTTAAAGGAGACAGTGGTAGGTTCTTAGCCAGCACAGCTACAGTCAAGTTTCTTGATGGCCATAGGTCAATAGTGAAGTTCCTTACCCCAACTCAGAATATAAAGTTTGATACCTGGAAACACTGGTACAACAGATGGAATTGAATTGGGCTAAACAATGCAGGAAACAAACCACTCCACGGCAATGCCTTGGCATAAAGGAGGGAACAAACTTCTGTAGAGGAAAATCTTGACATGTGAAAAGCCAGGGATCAGATCTTGGCCTCAGCACAAAAAGCTATTACCTGGGAGCAAAGTTCAGCTATCAAAATAATAAAAAAAAACACAAAAGTAATGTGGTAAACATAGAAAGCTGCTATTCTGATAGAAATAATAAAAATGTGATTTCAGAAGAGGAAAGCAGTGAAAAACTGCCTGCATGTGAAATCTTAAAGGAGTTTCTGTCCTTAGCTGTGCTGAGGCTAAGAACCTCCCACTGTCCTTCCAACTCTCATGCTTATAATGGATTATACTTTCCTTTTCTCAGAAGAGAGAGAACTTTACTGAAGTTCCCCCAAGATATCTTGAGTAGTGAACTTGTTTCACTCTTTTTTGGGGAATCTATACCTTTAAGATGTGTGGAGAAACTTCATTTAAAGTTGTTTTGAGAAAAGTTGCAGGAGCTTCTTAACTTCACACCACCATCTTGACTCAACTTTGAAATTCTTCTCTCATTTTTTTTCTTTAGCTTTTCTTCTCTTCTTTCATTTTAAAATTCTTTTTTGAGTTATTCTCAGTTGACTGTATTTGACAACAGTCAAAATTCCTTGTGAGACTTCACATGTAGACATTTTGTCACAACTTTTATTTTTAGAGATTACACATTAAACTTCGTGTTCACCATAGTAGCTTTCTATTCTTAGGACATATGTTTTTTTTTTTTTTGCATTTTCAGAATTAAGCTTTTGTACATGGGTCACAGGGTCACATGGGTCACATGGTCACAGTCCCAAACCTTATTTTTCTTTGCTGGGAGCTGGCGTGCGGGGCCTTTTCCCTAGATTTTTGTACTTATGTCTCAGATGCTCATAGTTTGATCCCTGTGTTAGTGTAGCTTAACCCAATCCCATCTGTTGACCTGTGTTTCAGGGCTCTAATTTTGTTTTCTGAGCTGGTGTTGGGGTCTTCACTGCTGTTCTATTCTAGTCTGCTGGTCTATTCATCTTGGACACAGCTGTACTGTGACGGACAGTCTCTCACTGACTTTCCAGTCTCCTCACCTGTGCTGAATTGCTCTTCCCTTTTACCCACATGAGATATACCTTTCCTAAATTTCAGTCATGATAAGCTGAAAAGTTCTTTTAATTTTGTCTTTCTTTTTTTGTGTTTTATTTATTTAAGGCAATGGGGTCAATTGTGAGTTGCCCAAGGTTACATTGTTAGACAAGTACTAAGTGTCTGAGGCTGGATTTAAACTCAGGTTATCCTGACTCTATGACTGGTGCTCTATCCACTGTGCCATGTAGCTGCACCCTTAAACTGTCTGATAGTTCTATCACTTTAGTGTATTTTGCAGTATTAATTTTAGGTTGTTTTAGGAGAAATTGGGAAAACTCCTGGAAATTCCTAGCTTCTCTCCATCATATTGACTCCACTTAGGAAGCATTGTCTTTGTTTTTCACATAAAATACTTTTTTCCTGCCCCTTTCAAAAATTAAAATATTCAGTCCCTGTAAATGGAGAGAGAGAGAGAGAGAGAGGGAGAGAGAGAGAGAGAGAGAGACAGAGAGAGACAGAGAGAGACAGAGAGACAGAGAGAAAAAGAGACAGAGACAGAGAGACAAAGAAATACTGGGATGTCGCCACATCAAGAATTATCTTCCACTTAATTTTTGTCTTCTGACTTACTTTCCATCATTCCTTTCAACTCCTAGCTAAAATTTCACATCCTTCAGGAAACTTTTATTCACCTCCAATTTCTAATACTTTTCATCTTAATTATTTCTAGTTTACTCTAGAAATCACTTGTTTGTACATAGGTGCTTGCATGTTCTTTCCCCCATGAGCTCCTTGTCTTTGTGTCTGGGCTCTCACCATAGTACCTGGCTGTTAATAGGTTCATAGTAAATGTTTCTTGACCCAGTGACAATTTTCCTATAGAAGCAGAATGTCACAATGGTATAGAAAAAGAAGTAGAATAAGGTAAATCAACTATCTTGGATTTTTCACAACCTATATCTTTTATAATTGCTTCTATCATCATTGCTATTCACATGTATGTTTAAGGTAAAAGACACATGTTGTTCCTAATCAAATTGAGAAAGGGGCAAGGAGAGAGAGAGATGTCCTAGTGCTTTTAAGACTTGAAATGATTGCCCTAGGGAGTGGAATTCCTCAGACTGGCTCCTCTAGTTATGCAGCAAATAGTCTACATCAGTTTATCTTCCTATTACCATTGAGCTTTGAAGGCATATTTACATTTTTACCTGTGCAACATTGCTTCTATTTAAATAGGATCTGAAGTAGCTCCTGGGCTTCTGAGGCAAATTAAAAATGAAATCCACAAAGAATTGAAAGGCTGTTCCCTAGAACTCTGAACAGTTCTAATTATGTTCCAATTCCTTCAAATGGCTAAACACAAAATAATCGGCCTGCCATTGGAGAATGTTAAACTCCATAGAATTTCCCTAAAGATATATTCCCTTATGTGCTCAGGGAAGCTCCTACATTACACATTAATTCAGGAAACAGGTGTAGGTTTTTTGTTCTGCCTAATTCATTGTTTTGTTTGATATTGTTTTCACCCTTCGATAATATAGAATTGTTAATGGCACGGATAGTTCCCAGGAATTTAATCTTTTGAAAGTGCAATAGTATACAAGATCTCACCTTTCCTATTTGCTTGCTCTTGTGTTATAATGGAAGGTTCTATGACATCAGTCTCAGACTAAGCAGTATTGAATTCTATGGACACATCTTTCTCCCAAATATCAACTCTATAAATCTTAGTAATTCCTTTCAGTCCCTCCTTTTTTTCATTCCTCCAGAGAAATATTCCTCATTTATTAAATTGTTTCTCATTATAATTTAAGCATCCTTATCAATATGGCCACCTTTTTTTTCCTGAATGCTCACAAGTTCATCATTGTATTCACTAAAATGAGATATTCAGACCTAATTTCAGTCCAGTCTTCCATTTGTCATGTCATACCATAGAATTATAGAATGTGTAGCCCATAAAGGACTTTGATGTATTGATCATTAAGGATCATTAAAGTCCTTAAAATAAGGTATGTAATCTTACTTTAAAAATATTACCCTATAGGGACAGAAAGGTGGTCCAATGGATAGGACACCAAACCTGGAAACAGGAGGAACTGAGTTCAAATCTAGCCTCAGACACATGATACTTATTAACTGTGTGACTTTGGGCAAATCATTTAATTAAACTGTCTTTCAAAAGAATATTAATGTATACTTCATTGTAATTCATTCCCTTTGAAATCTTTTATGTTTCATTCAATATATTTTAAAGCATTATTCTTAGTAATGACCCATAGTCTTCATCAGTTGATCAAAGACTTAGACTGAGGTGTGAACTGCTGTCTTCAAATAGTTAGAACTTTTATATTTGTATTCCGATAGTTAGTAATTGTGTTATCAGATTTTAGTACTATGACTGGCATATAGTATAAACTTGATAAATATTTGTTGACTGACCATTTCACCAACTATAGAATTCCACTTTTTTTTGTGAGAGACAACAGTATTAGAACAATTCTCTAATTAGGATTGTCCAGGTTTTATGCAAGAATGTCATGTGATAAATTCAGTGAAAAGAGGGATACAAATAATTTTAGAATGAAAGAAAAGAATTGTCTTATATGGTAGCTATCTTCCAAATGTGTCTGCAGGGAGTCAGTGGGGAATGGCATGACTGTTACCAAATTCACTTTGCTTTTCTATAATTATTTCCATTTATCTACAATCTACTTAAAAGAAGCTAACTAATTTATCTACTTATACATGGGAATCCATTATAAGTAAGCATTTCTCTTTGCATTGTAAGCTTCCTCTTTACCAATAGTGAAACATTAAAGGCAAAATTGCATTCAGATACATCTCTAAGAAAGCTTCTACAGTGATAAATAATATCTGCCATATACCTCAATAGCCACAAGACCAAGTTCTCTCCCAATCAACAAACTTTTCACCTCCATTGTCTTACACAATTGCAACTTATGTTCATGGATCATCTCTGTTAGTAGACATTTGATTAAAATATCCAAAAAAAATTTGCCTTTTTCTCATGGTATAAAAAATGCTTATACTCTGATTAGACTATTGGCTCTAGAGTCAGAGGATCTAAGCTTCTTTGACAATAACTATGATCTTGGGTAAGATTGAATTGTCATGTACTTCTTCATTAAAAGGATGGTGTTAATTGGATAATTTCTGAGGTCCCTTATGAGGGAATGAAAAGGATGGAAAGAAAATTGAAAAGAAGGAAAGCAAGATAAGGAAAGAAAAGACATTTGTCAAGTCAAAATAAAGCAATAAATCAAAAGCAAGGCATAGGAATGGAAGGAGAGGATCATTTATTAAGTACTTATCTGAGGATTAGCTAAAATTTTTTCAAATATCTCATTTTATATTCCCAATAATTCTAGAAGGAACATGTTATTATTACCATTTTTATAAACAAGGAAACTGAGGTAGACAAAGTTTAATTGATTTGCTCAAGGTTACACAGCTAAGTGGTATCTGAAGTTGTATTTGAACTCAGATTTTCCTGACTTCACAGTTCAGACTCCACCTATTATATTACCTTGTTGCCTCATAGAATGACATAGAATTAAATTTGAATTCCATCTAAATGGCAAGGGAGATGTACACTATAAGTGTGAGTAGGCTAAACATATTGTCAATGAAGACTTACATAAGTTAATATGTATAAATGATATCATGGGAGAAATGTATGCCTGTGAAACTGATAATAAAAAAATAGAAATTCTATTTGTTTCATTGGCATGGATACTATATCAAGACTTAGAGAAAGACTCCTAGCATAGTGACTCACTATGGTTAATTCTGCAATGTAATTAGATGTACTATATCTCCAGAGAGCCAAAGGAGACTCTGACATAAGAAATAGAAAGACATTCTGTCATATATTACCAAAATAGCTAAGTGGCTTAGATAATAATTGACAATAGTTCAATTACAGGATGATAATCACAATCTGAAGTAATTTTTTTAAAAAAGGCTTTGAGGGGTTAATGTAAATTTGAAAGACAAACACATGCTTATTTTTTCCCTCCCTAGTTCAAATCAAGACTATCTGATGCCCCATATGACCTTATACTTAGCTCCATTTTTATCCTTTGTGTTACCAAAATTCTCATGCTTTCTGCATCCTAAAGATCACCCATTGCCACCTATGATTTAATTATCTAATACAAAGGAAAGGGTAAGAATTAACTGCTGATTAAAATGCTTACAGAAAATGGATATGATTAGGTGCATAATCCTTAGGTAATGAAAACACTGCATCAGCTAAATCCTATAGGGCAGACTGTGCTCAACAATTCCCAATTCTCTTGCATAACTAAAAACAAGGAGGAAAAACTAGTCAGATCTTCCCTTTTGGAAGTAATCTGGTGGTTGAAAATGGGATAGTAATAAGAAAATCTTAGAAAAATAATAATAATACCACTCATTTTCTATCCTTTACACCACAGAAAAAGCAAACCCCAAGTACTCTTCCTTTTTTAAAAATGAGATAAGGAGGGAAAGGTTTATAAAATTGAATTTCTGAGTCTGAACATTTATTTTGGGCTACATTTTATTAATTAATCTTATTTACCAACCCAGTGAGCAGCTGCCTTGTAGGGCAACTTATTCCCATTTTAATATCAGAATCACACAGTTAAAAGAAATTGTTAAGAGTGAGGAGTGATCATTCCATTACTTGCTTTAATATTTCTCTAATTATTTGGGGTTTGCGAACATGTCATCAGGGAGCAAGGGACACAATGATTCCTGAGAGGTCATGAGCTCACTGCTTCAGATACCCTGAGACTCAACTGAAACATTTGTAATTGCACTGGCATCATTTTCCTTGTTATTGCCTTAATACTTGAAGGATCCACAATTGTGAGTCCTCCATCAACCACCAGAGAACACACTCCTATAGAATTTTTTTAATTGCTTCTGAGACTACCTGCAGTCAAAACTTTTTTTTTACATTTTATTTAGATGATTCTGTAAAAATAAAAGGAAGCATTTCCACCCTAATATGTAAACAATCTTGTACTCAGTTGTTCTTTATTGGTAGAGAAGTCCAAGGCTGAAATCAGCTATGCTTAAAACCCTTCTCATGTATCTTTGAGGAACTCAGGAGAAGCACCCAGAGTGGGGGAGAAAAAGTTTCATATTTCAGTGTAAAGTAAAAATGGTGGACTAGAGGCATCAATTCAGAAGAAATTCCTAGAATTCCTTTCCAAATAGCTTTAAAATAATACAGCAAAGTGTTTTTGGAGTGGCAGAGGCAACAAAAGGTGACAATGAGACATTTTTACAACTCAAGACAATATTTGACGTTGGCAGGAAAAATTTCTGACACTGAGAGAACAATGAATTCAAGAAAAACACTAGCAACAGGTCTAAAGATCACATGCTACAAAAACAACAGTAACAGCTTTAGGAGTTCTCAGTTCAGACAATAAGGGAATTCAAAAACTGGTGAAAAGATTACAGGGGACCATTTGCTGGCACCATATGAAGACCCATGTGATGCGAGAAAAAATGATACACTAGAAGAAGTCAAAGAGAATGTTAAGACTGAGGGAAATTAACATACATAAGACAGGCATATAGGGACAAACTTTAAAAATTGACTGAACAATGTGGTGATGTGAAGGGCAGTATTTAAATGTGATTTTTTAACCAGTATTGGTTCAAAAAGTAATAACAAGCATGCTCAGATGAGTATAGAAATCTAACATACTCAGCAGGTAAAATGAAAGGAAGGGAAGAGACTGACAGAAGGCAGGATAGATGACCAAAGGTAGTGGTCAGAAGCCAAATAATCTTTTGAGAAAAGGCAGGGTAACAGGAGAGTGAAAAGAATAAAAAAGGGGGATGTAGGATTTATAGAAATCCATAGTAATCATAACTGTGAAGAAGAATGTCATGAATTTTCTCATAAAATGAAAGCAAATAAGAGAATAGATTGGCAAACAGTACCAAAATAAGTTGTTACAAGTAAAACAACAAATGAAGCAGAGAGACATACACAGAGTAAAATTAAGAGACTGGACCAGAATTTATTATTATTCAGATGAAAGAAAGAAAAAGTTAGGGTGAGCAATCAATCTCTCACAAAAAAGAAAAAGCAAAAATAGATATAACTAAATGAAATAAGCAGGAAATTGCATATGGTTAAATGTTACAAAAGACAAAGTCAAAGTAAAGTAAACATGGATAAAATAATATAACATCCAAATTCTTAAAATAAAAGTCAAATAAATTTTATGAGAAACAGAGCAATAAAATTATACTAGTAGGAGACTTCATCTTTTCCCTCTCAGTACTAGATAGATCAAATCATAAAATAAATTATAAAGTAATTAAGATCTATAGAATTTAAGAAAATCTTGTTATGATACATCTTGGGGAAAATTCGAATGGTAAAAGAAAAATGCATACTTTTTTTCAACTGAGCAAGGTAGCTTCACTAAATTGAATATTTATTAGGCATTAAAACCTCACACATTCATAAATATTGAAGCTTTACAGACAATATTGCAAAAAAAAAATGCATAAAGAAGCTCCCGGAAACAGATCAAAATTAATTAGAAACTAAGCAATCTAATCCTAATTTAGAATGAGTGGACAAAAGAACAAATCACAGAAATAATAATTTCATTAAAAAAGAGGACAGAAAATGACAAATGTAACAAACTTTATTGGATACAAAGCACTGCTTAGTGGAAAATTTATATCTCTAAATGCTTATATCAGTAAGTCAGAAAAAGAGAAGAACAATTAATTAGGCATGCAATTATATCTAGCAAAAAGAGCATTGCAAAAATGCTTAATTATACACTTAATTAAAATCCAAAAAAATCAAATGAGAAATTAATAAAATTTATTGTAAAATAATAAATAAGGTGCATGTTTTATGAAAAAATTAGAAAAATGATAAATTTAATTAAAAAGAAAGGAAAAATAAATTAGCAGTTTCTTAAGTGAAAAGAGTTAATCTAGTGCAACATAGATGAAATTAAATCATTATTAGGACTATTTTCATGTTTATATTTCAATATCACTGGCAATTTAATTGAAAGGTTTGAATATTTTCAAAAATATAATTTTCTCAGATTAAAAGAAAATAAAATATTTAAATGACCCTATCTTAAAAAAGAGAAATTGAATGCACTACAAATGGACTCCTTAAATAAAAATGGATTAACTAGTAAATTTAAACTAACAATTAAATAAAAATTAATTCTAATATTATGTAAACTATTTAGAAAAATGGGCAAAGAAGATATCTTACCAAATTCCACTTTTGACATGGATATGGTGCTGACACTCAAATAAGAAAGAGTGACAGCAATCTGTTGTCAAATTTTGAAAGAAGAAAATTTTGAAGAAGAAAAGTGTTTTGTAGTCACCTACAGAGCAAAACATAAACTGGGAGATTAGGGAGAATCACTATTTAGATCATATCATCTTGGCAGAAGGACCCTAGAAGCATCTCTGAATACAGTGGCACTAACCCCTGAATCATGGGACAATATGCATTCCATCCTGGAAGCCAAGCTTCAGAAAAAAGCAATAAACAGAAATTATAAATCTTTTGCAGAGACAGAAAAGGAAGATAAAAACACATATTCAAAAGATAACAGAATCAAAGTTCATATATTGAAAACATTTAAGAACAATATGAAATGTTCTTAAACCCTGGAAGAGCTCTAAAAGGATTTTTAAAATTCAGTTAGAAAGAGTGAAGAAAATTTGAGAAGAGATGTGAATGATATAAGAAAAGAAAAAAAAAGAAAAAAGATTCAACAACTCAGCAAATGAAACACACATATCCAAAATTACTAAATAACATAATTCCTTACAAAATAGACTAGCAGAACTGACCAAATAAAAAAAAAGATGCAATATTCATTGATGAAAATAATTCTAAGGAATTGGGCAACTGAAAAAATCCTCATTTAAGAATTTTTATTAGATTGTTTTCATTTTTGCAAGGCAATGAGGTTGAGTGACTTGCCCAAGCTCACACAAATAATATTTTAGTGTCTGAGGCCACATTTGAACTCAAGTCCCCCTGACTCCAGGGCTGCTCTATACACGGCATTGCCTAAGTGACCCAAGAATTTTTTTTTTAAATTAAGATTGAGTAAATGGAAGCTAAAACAATTTTGAGAAAGCAAAAAATGATAAAAACTAAACCAAATTATTTTAAAAATTGAAGAAAAGATAAAATATCTCATTGATAAAACAACTTGCCTAGAATATAGGTCCAGGGAAGAAAATTTATAAATTTTTGAACTATCTGAAGTACATAATAAAAAGAACCTAGAAATTATCTATCATGGAATTATCAAAGAAAATTGTTCAGATACTCTAGAAACAATGAAAGAATAAGACAATTAGCTCAAGAAAGAAATCCAAAAATGAAATCTCTCAGGAATATTATAGCAAAATTCTAAGGAAAAATGTTGCAAATAGTTTAAAATAATTTTACAGCATAAAGGGAGAAATGATACAGAGTAAAGGAATCTTAACTCTCATCAGAATTGGCTCAAAGTGTAAATAACATAAGCACTCAATTTATTTGTTTTGAATTTGAGACCAATTTAAAAAAAAAACCCTTTGAGACTTTAAATATAAGCATTTCTTACTTCTTTCCACTTTTCAGATGCCATTTTTATCATCCTTCTCATAATACTAACTTTTTATGGTTCACACAGTTTGGGGGTTTGTAAGTTTTTTGCTCATTTTGATAGCTGAGCTCTTCTCTTGTGCAAAGAGGACACAGACCCAGATTTGTTTTGTCCTGGGGCTGTTTTTGCCTGTGGTATTTTTCATGAACTAGCAGATGGAAATCTATTTTATCATGCAGGAAAGTAATAGGAGAAGGGAATAAGTGAAGGGGAGTGGTGATAAAACATAGAGCAGATTGTGTAAGGGGTAGGCAGAAACAAAACACTTTTGAGGAGGGATAGGTCAGAAGGTGAGATAATTTAGCTAGACAACCAACTGACCAATCAGGAAATTATTTAATTGATCAGATTGCCTCAGTGAAGGGATTTAAAAGCTCTCAGATGAAATCTATTCTTACAAGTTTGAAGTTGCATGTGAAGGTCAAGTTTCAGGGAAGATCCCAGTAATTTGGATAGAAGCCTATGATTAATAATGTTAATTTAAAAAAAAATTAGAAACAGGTTTATGTAATATAAGGAGATGGCTTTGAATTTTAGGAAGGTCTCTTTCTTAGGGTAGAACTTTAAGGAACCTGAGGATTTTTGCCTTCAGTTGAGTAAAATGACAATTAAACACTTATGACATCCTAAGAACTGTATGGCATATCAAAGTATTGTAGGACAGTAGTTATCTTTAAGAGTACAATATATTGTTATGGAAAGTGAGATTACATTTTAAAACTGACAGCAAATAATACAGGATACCTAAATAAAACAGAGCTGAACTGTGTTTAAAATAGAAGTGTTTTGTATTCTGAGAAGTGCTAGAGTAGTTAAAGAATATTAGACTTTCCGGAGGTGGACCTCCATCTGTAACTTAAAGGATGAACAAGATTCTAATAGATAGCAAGAGAATCAAAAAGAGAATCAAAACTTGGATAACATCACTGCATATTTTCTCTAGAATGAGATATTTTGGGAGCTCCAATAACAACATGATATATTGTAAATCTTCCATCATCCATCCTGAATTTTTGGGTTAGGGAATTCATTTCTGTTTTCAGTAGCTTCTAAAATAATAATTGGGGCTCCTGGGGGTGGGGCCAAGAAAGTGGCTTGAAGATGGGAAGCTTTGGTGTCATTCCTGAAGGAACTTTAAATGAACCCTCCAAACAGATCTTAAAGTAACAGAACCACCCACAAAAAGCAGAGTGAAAGAAGTTCTCAATCCAAGATAAGGAGTGTTATAAGGTTAAAAGGAGTGTATAGCCCAGTGTAGATGGGAGAACAGGAAAGACAGCTATGCTTAGCCACATTGCAGCTCAAGTATGGGATCAGCAAGCCAGTGATGAAACAGTGCAGTGTCAACCTCAACTTAAAAAAATATAGATGGGTTGAGCTGCAGTAATGCATGGAACTATCTGCTAATTCATGAAAAATACCACAGGCAAAAACAGCCCCAGGACAAAACAAATCTGGGTCTGTGTCCTCTTTGCACAAGAGAAGAGCTCAGCTATCAAAATGACCAAAAAACTTGCAAACCCCCAAATTGCGTGAACCATAAAAAGTTAGTATTATGAGAAGGATGATAAAAATGGCATCTGAAAAGTAGAAAGAAGTAAGAAATGCTTATATTTAAAGTCTCAAAGGGTTTTTTTTTAATTGGTCTCAAATTCAAAAAAAAAACCTCTTGGAAGAGCACAAAAGGATTTTAAAACCAAGGTAGAGAGAAAGTGGAAAAATGGAAAAAAAGAAATAAAAGGCATGCAAGAGAATTGGGGAAAATTGACTCAATAAAACAGCACCTTTAAAAGGAAAATTGGCCAACAGGAAAAGGAATAGAACTCAAAAGAGCAAAATTGAACTGTCAGAAAAGAAAACACAAAAGCTAACAGAAGAAAGGAAATACTAAAATTTCAATTGGACAAATCGAAACTATTCCCTCAAACAAAAGGAAAAGTTTGAAAATCCTGAAGAAAATGTAAAGTACCTCTTAGGAAAAAATGACTCATTTGGAAAATAGATCTAGTGAAGATAATTTATGAATTGTTGATCTGCCTGAAAGTCATGATCAGAAAAAAGCTTAACAATATCAAACAAGATGTTATCATGTAAAACTTCCCTAATATCCTATATCAATAAGATAAAATAGTCTTTGAAAGAATCCACCAATTGATCTCAGAAAGAGATCTCAAAATAAAAACTACAAGGAATATTGTAGCCAAATTTCAGAATTCTTAAGCTAAAGGAGAAATAGTTCAAGGTCGCAAAAAAGAAGCAATTTAAATACTAGAGAAACACAGTCAGGGTTATGTAGGGCCTATCAATTTCACCATAAAAGGAGCAGATTTCTTAGAACATGATATTCCAGAGATCAAAGGAGTTTGGATTTCAACGTAGAATAAACTACCCTGCAAAATTCAGCATATTCTTTCAGAAGAAAAATTGAATTTTCAACAAAATAGAGGACTTTTTAAGCTTACCTGATAAAAAGACAAGAACTGAAATATAATTTGATCTTCAAAAGCAAGACATAAGAGATGCACAATAAGTCAAGTATAAGGGAAAAAGTTAGTCAATAAGACTAAATGAGTATACAATACATGTAATTTTTGAGAATTTTAATTCTGTTAGAACAGTTGAAAGTATTAAAAATAGGTTGTATGTACATATCTTGGGATAACTGAGTTGAGGGTACTTGAACAGTGAGTGTGGCTATAAATTGGTCAAGAGATGATCGTACTTTTCTCATGGCTGGTATATTTCTATTAGGAGAGCTGGAGGGAGGGTACTTGGACAGAAGGTGTCAGTATAAATTGATTATGATGTTTTTAGAAATTTATTCTAAGTAGAAAGTAGAAATAGGAGAAATAACAGTTTGAGGTACCAACAGTCAAAAACAAAGCATTAGGGAGGAGGGATAAGGGCAAAGGAGGAAGAAAGGTGCAAATAGGGGAAAGATGAGATGGAGGGGAAAGATGCTTTTGCACAAATAAAACCAATGGAACCAAGATTAGAAGTTATGCAGAAAACAAGGAGACCACTGATGTTTCTGTAAGAAATAATGAATGAGGCACCACCAGGTGGTCCTAGAGTCAGGTGGATCTGAGTTCAAATCTGGTTCACACACTTAATAATTTCCTAGCTGTGTGACTTTGCACAAGTCAAACTTAACCCCATTGCCTTGCAAAAAACTAAAAAATAATAAATTAGTGGATGAACCTTGGAAAAGTCTGGAGAGTTTTGCATGAATTTAATAAAACCAGGAGAAAATTATATTCATTAACAGTATCATTGTGAGATGATCAACTACAATGGACATGTTTCTTCTCAGCTGTTAAGCAATCAAGGACAATCCTGAGAGACTTGCTATAGAAAATGCCATTTACATCCAAAGAAAAATCTATGGAGTCTGAATGTTCACTTTAAAAAAATTCTTTTATGTTGTGTCTTTCTCTCACAATATCTTTTTTTCCTCCTTTAGCTCTAATTATTTTTTAAAACGCATTTAATGTGGAAATTTATTAAACTCAATTGTTCATTTACAATCTATATCAAACTGCTCATTGCCATTGGGAGGGGAAAAGAAAAAGGTAGCAAAATGTGGTGCTCAAAAGCTTGCAAAGAATGAATGTTGAAAGCTATCCTCACATGTAATTGGGGAAAAAAAAGTAACAAAGGGAGGCAAAATAGTAATTGGAACATATGTATAGGCTCCCGGGTGAAATGATTCTCTCCACCCTCCCCAACATCCATCTTCCCTAGGTATTAAAGTTTAGATTATGATTAGGTGTGAAAGGAACAATATAGTTGTCAGAAAAAATGGGAAGAAAAGGAAAGCTAGTTCATTCCTATCAATTCACTTCAATTTATCTCTACCAGGATTTATTAAATTCTTTCTATGTGAGAGAGAAACATAGGTCAGATAAGAAATGGATGACAGCTGTTATGGATAGCAAGGTCAAGTGAGAGTTTTGTTTGCTTGGATTTTTTTGATAATAGAGTTATGGTTGAATAAACATCTGAGAAGGATTCAATAGCTAAGCAGATATTGAAGATTAGTGAAAGTAGAGATTATAGAGAAAGAATTTAGTGGGTAGAGAAGATAACATATGATAGGATCTAAGTTCATTTGCTTTGGCAAAGAAAAAGGCCACTTCTTCAGGTGAGATAATATAAAGGAAGAGAGAGTGAGCAGAAAGGTCTATTAGAAGTAAAACATGTGTGAGGAGCCCTTGGAGAACAGATTCAAATTTTTAGTGAAGAATATGTGAGTTATCAGTTGAAAAAAAGGAGAAAACCAGTGCTATGTGATGATTGGAGAAGAAATTTTGGAATATCTACAGTGGTGAGTGGGATAGAAAATTGATTAGGGATGTGTAAAAGATTGACCTTATATGAAATATTAATTTATACATGCATATGCTATCATGGATGCATGGATATATCTATAGTAGATCCAGTGAGCAGTTTCATTCAACACTACCTAAAACACCAGAAAGGTGGCAGTTGGTGTGGTTTATCAAAAATTAAATTTGGGAAATCCTAAGTAATGCTAAGACAATCTGTGAGCAATTTTAGGGAAAAGTGAAACAAGAAACTAAAATATGAAAGCTATGAGAGTATAGCCAGTGTATGTGTAATGACCTGGGATAAAACAGAGGAATGGAGGGATTGGAAATCACAGTGATGATAAAAATCAAATCCAAAATTCAAAGGAAATATATAATCATAATGATATATATCTATATAAAATGATAAAATATTATGACAATGAAAAGCAATATTGGAACTTTTGAAAATAAAAATGAAATACTTGCGAGTGATGACAGAAAAAAAGCAATTATGTAGCAGAGGTGGAATGGAGGATTGCATCATGACAATGAAGCACATTGAAAACTGGAAGATTAGAATATTTGAGAGAATATTTGTATGTGTTTATGTCTGCATGTGTGTATGTATTATATTCTATTCCCCAAGTTTGAAGGCAAGATGTAAGACTATGAACCAGGCATTCAAATCACTGAGGATAGATATATGAAGTACTGGGATTGAAACTGGGTAAAATATATGAATGATGTGATTGTGTAAAGCAAGAGTTTGGAAGTGACAATGGATAGCATAAAATATTCACACTCCTCCACCACTGTAATTGAATCAAATAATATTAATGAAAGTGCAGCTACTACTAGAATGGTTGGCCAAGGATCCAGTATTATTAGGAAAGTGTCAGATCTCAATGCATTCCAGAAAATAGAAAATGTAAAATAGATAAAGCTCAAAGACTGAAAACAAACTTGTTAATTTTGAAATAGACATTACTGAAACAGCAGAAGGTTATTGGAGACATAAAGTGACATATTTGACAGGAAGATAAGAAGGAGAATTAGGTTGTTTATGTGAAGAACTTCTTTGTGCCTCTAAAACTAAGGATTCAAAATAACTAGAATAACAATCCGAGTAGCTGATAATATACTGACTTTTGAGGAATGAGGTCAGAAAGAGGGGGTTAGTTAATTAGATTTCTTAAGCTTCTCTATAGAAGTTCAACTTGATCCCTAGTTATGCTATATTCTATGAAAACATGAAAACACAACATAGCAGGTTGGATCAGGTTTAGGTATAGCCTAGAAAATCTAATAAGGAGGTAGGAGATTCTAATATAAGCAAACACCAGATTGAATTTTGCCATTTCCAATCTACATAATTCGTTTGTTGGGAATTTTGTTCAAATACTTCGGAGTAGTTGAACTACCTATTTTTTCTGATATTTTATCGTGCTATGGAAATAATCTTAAATTTGAACTAAAGCGAATTAAAAGAATACAAGCTTACTTAGCTTATCTCTGGCAAAGATTTTTTTTTTGGGGGAGTTGCCTGCCTGGATTGGAAATATGACTTTTTAAATGGACTAGTCTAGGGAAAAGTAGAGGGGCTCATTTTCAGAAGATTGTCTACCTAAAGAAAATTACAAAATTCCATATATTATAGTGATTAATACAAAACCCTTCAGAGATTTCACAAAATCATCATTCCTAGTAAATATCAGGGACTGATAGAGTGATAACTATTAATGTGAAAGTCTCATGAAGTTTTATTGCATTTCACAGTCAATATTCAATTCAATTCAATTAAAAAATATCTATTAAGTACCTACTAATAGCAAGGGACTATGTTGGGTAATTGAATTTTTTAAGAATTTGAAATTGTTTCTACTCTCAAAGTGCATATTTGATAAATTCAAAGTTTAAGCAAATTAATATAAAGCAATTTTAAGAGAAACCAAAAATTAGGGAAATCAGGAAAATGCTTAAATAGAAGGCAGCAAATAGTACGAAAAGGAAAGGAATATATTCATTTCAGATAATGTGAATAGTTTGTTTAAAAATCAAGGGACTTGAAGAATGAAACATAATGCCATGTAAAAGGAACTATTAGCAATCCAAATTAAGGGAAATTAGGAAAAATAAAACCAGGAAATCAGAAGGGCATTGGATAGAGGGTAGAGGGTAGGTATCCTGGGGTGTTAATTTATTTTAATGATGTAGATTGGCATGCCCTCTAATTTATAGACAGAGATAATAGAGATATTGACAGGAAGTGATTTTTCTACAATCACAAAATTATATGATATTACATAGGAAGAACTTAGATTATATCATTCATACTTGCAAAATGAGGAAAGATACTATGAACTGTTTGTGAGATCTTTTCTAGCTATAAACCAATGATTCTTTTATCTGTAGAATTGCTGTCTATTTACTATTACATGTTGCTTTTCCTAAGGATAGTCTTTTTTGATAGAGAATTTATTTTCATTTTTCTTTGAGGGAGCAGTTCCTTCCCAATAATTAGCTATGTAGTACATTCACTTAAAAGACCTATTAAAGCATTTTAAACATAATGAAGGATGAAAAATTTAGTTTTCATCTTTTATAATTAGATTAACCGAAAGAAGTCACATTAGCAATTTAAATCTCCTATGATTCATTATACTTGACCTGAGTGTTGCTTTTTAGTTTTATTGATTTATGTTGTTATTGTCATTTTGGCTGGGTTTTCTTCTCTCTGCAATCAGTTCATATGAATCTTCCCATATTTATCTTGTCTTTATAAATTACTTGAGAGTGCGCTTGGAGGGCATTAGATGGAAATTATCTCTGTTATGTGGCAAGATGAGGTTATTCCTCAGGATGCTTCCATTGTCCATCTCTACAAAGGAAAAGGAAATAGATGTCATGTGCTAATCACAGGCTGGGGCAGCAGATTCTTTCTTAATCATTGCTCACATGATTTTTATCATACTTCACTAAAGGATAGTAATCTACCTGAGAACTGGCATTACTTCAAAATAGGACAAGCAATGGTTGATATGGTGTTTTCTGTCTAACAAGTCCAGAAGAAATGTTAGAACAGATGAGAAGTCTATCCATAGAATTTGTTGATCTGACCAAGGACTTTGGTATAGTTATTCATGAGGGATTGTGGAAAATTATGGCAAAATTTGGTTACCCAGAGGAGTTCATCAGCACTGTATGTCAGTTTCAAGATAAGGAAGAATGTTTTCACAATTTTCCTGTCACCCATGGAGTGAAACATCGTTATTTGCTTGATTTCATTTTGTTAACATGGTATGTCTTCATTGAAGAGGAAAACAGCATCAAGATTAGCACCCACACTGATGTCAAACTATTCAACTTGAGAAGGCATAAAACAAGATGAAAGTGGAGGGTGAGTTTGTAAATGAATTTTAGTTTGAAGATGATTGTGCATTAACTGCAATTCTAAGGTTGAGATGCATCAAATTATAGATTAAGTCTTTACTGCTTGCGCTAATTTTGGCTTAACAATAAACAAGAAAACAGATGCTCTCCACTAGCCAGTAATGACATTATTCATATATTGGTTACAGCAAATGGAGAAAAAATGAATGTTGTGGATAAGTTCTCTTAAATTATCAGCATATGTTTGAACAAAAGTCTCAGCATCCCAGAGGTTCTGAAAGAAAATGTGGGAGATAAGAATTATTCAAATGCCCATAAAACAGAAGATCCTACAGAGTCATAGTTCTAACCTTATTGTTGTGACCCTGTGAAACCTGGTAAGGCGATTTCAGAAAATTGATTTATTTTTATTTGAATTGTCTTAGAAAGATTCTGAAGGTCATCCTAGCAAGACAAGTTCTCAAGACAAACTCCCAATCATTCAAACTTTACTTCACAGAATGCAACACCTTTGGACTCGATATCTTGTTTGAAAGCAAACCTGCATTTGCCTAATATATCATTTTATGGCATACTCACACAAGATAAGCCTGAAGACATCAGAAAAAGAGTGGTACAAGGACACTGTAATGGGCTCTCTGAAGAACTTTGCAATTAATTGCATTACATAGGAGACACTGGCAAAGAACCATCAAACATGCATACTCACATCAAAGAAGACAAAAGCAGAATTGCATGAACTCAAAATAAATGTGAGGTATGAAAATTGATTCTTCCCTCCCAAGTATTCCTGTGCCCTGCTTGTGACAAAGGGTATTTGGCAGACCCTTTTGAATTGAATTGATCGACCATAGTATGCCAAATTGTACCTTATATCCACTGTAGTGATATCAGTTAGACCTTAGAGAATGAAGTATAGATTCCAATTATTTTAATATACCAGAATTTAGTCAGTCATTGCCCAACTGTTAAACAAGTAATTTATTTATATTTTTATATTACAAATAGTATTGCTATAAGTTTGGTAAAAAATAAAACCATTATTTTCTGAGACTAACCTGCATGAGATACATATCCTAAAATAGAATCCCAGGTCCAAAATTATGAGCATTTCACTTATTTTTCTTGTAATATTTCCAAATTATCTCAGAAAAGTTGAAGTCATTCATAGGTATAACCAGATGTTAACATTTTTGAGAAAGAACCATAACCTACTCCATATAAGAGTGAATCTGTATACCTCCTCCTATCTATCCTCCTACCTATCTCTCTCTTTGTCTGCCTTCCTTTTTATCTTTCTCTCTTTCTCTCTCTCTCTCTCTCTCTCTCTCTCTCTCTCT
Organism: Macrotis lagotis; assembly: GCF_037893015.1. Classification (NCBI taxonomy): domain Eukaryota; kingdom Metazoa; phylum Chordata; class Mammalia; order Peramelemorphia; family Peramelidae; genus Macrotis; species Macrotis lagotis. The sequence continues at coordinate 135,314,277 of NC_133658.1, forward strand.
CTCTCTCTCTCTCTCTCATTCTGTGTCTCTGTTTCTCATAGGTTTGGGGTAGGTACTTAGAGAATAGGAAATGGAAGTGAGTTCCGATTCTTATCTTTTGAGAGGAAACATTGCTAATTGAGAATCAAATCACTTTTACTAGTAATAACTACCTGGCTTCCACTCTTAAAACTATCTTGCTTCGTTGAGGTAAATGATGATGAGAAAGGCAAAGGAGAATCTCAAACAGAAAACTTGAGTTGTTCCAGAAAGTACATTGCAAAAATCAGCATATGTGAATGAGTGACAAGAGAGTCACGGACACATTTTCAAAAAAATACTGTTTAACATCTAGGGTGAGAAGTGGAAGAGAGAGAAGACCCATTTTTGGTGGTCAGGTGTTCACAGAACAATATTTCCTCTACAGTTCCTAGTCAGTAAAATAACTTTCACCTTTAGGGATTGTCCACAGAAATTTTCAGATAAAATTGAAACTGATCCTGTTAACCTACGGTGTTGACTATTAGAGAAAGGTACTTTCTCCATAGACTGGGCACTTCTTTTCACTACCTTCTATTTATACAAAGATATTTTTCAGTGTTTTTAATGGCCTCCACTCTCTAAGATAAATATTACCTATAGATAGATAGTGTGATATAGTGAAAATAGAGATGTTTGAATTTCCATGACTTTTCATTTGAATATGGACTCTTCTGTTTATTAACTGTTAATTATTTGACTTCTCTGGACCTCAGTATTTTATTCTCTGGAGGAGGTTAAACTATTTGTTATTTGAGGCTTCTTTCAAATCTATGAACTTGGATCATTTGAATTTGGAAGAATTCAATATGTTCTTAGAAAGCTCAAGTGAGATGGTTTTATTACTTTTCATTTAAAGATCAGGATGTTGTCACAGGAAATTTGTAACAAATATCACTGTGGTGATATCCCTGTAGGTTTGATGTGCAATTCAAATGTGCCCCTATCTCAAACTATCTTAATACAAGTGTTTTTCAAGAATCATAGAAACTCGATATATTAAGATGATAAACCTGATTTGCATTTAATGATCAAAATCCATATAAACATTCCTAGAATCATGAAATTGAAATATAATTTGTAGAAAATGCAATCCAAATGACATTTTACAAATGAGAAAATTTTAGGCTAAGGAGTTTGATAGGCCCATTAAGTCTTGACTATATATTCTCTCTCTCCCTGTATCAAAAATACTTTTATAACATTCTATATGTTTGTTATGAACTTTGAAACACCATAGTCTCCAAAAAGAATAAAGTTTTTTGGTCAACTACAATTCAAGTTAGTTGATTCATTTTGTCCAACTGTGGCTGATCAGATCAATATGAACTCAGAACAATATACCATAAGTCATACTCAAATATTCCATGTGAATACCTGGGTGGATATTCTAAACTTATGGATGTCATTTCCTTTGAGTTGTTTTATTTCTGCCTTCCTTGTAGATTATAGCACCCTCAGATGAGGGCATGCCATGCTGGGTGGTCCTGTGCCAGTGTCTACCATGCAGTAAGTCTTTAATAAGACTTTCAGGGTGTCTCAGTATCACTTCTTTTGACCCCTTTGTGAATGCTTGCTTTATGTGAGTCTTCAATGAACTAGTTTTTTTGGCTAAGTGTATCTTTGGCATTCTAACATGTCCAGTCCATCATAATTGCATTCTCTGTGGTATTATTGGAATGGTGGTCAGTTTAGCTCAAGAAAGAACTTCAGGGTCTGGTATCTTCTCCTGTTAGGTGATCTTCAGAATCTTCCTAATACAATTAAAATGGAAATGATTCAGTTTCCTGATATGGTGCTGGTAGACTATTCAGTTCCACTAGTACATAGCAATGAGGTCAGCACAATGGCTCTGTAGAATTTTAGTTTAGAATTCAATCAAATACCTGAAGATCAGCAGTTCACTGATATAGAAATTCAACAGTAAGGGCCTCCGCTCCAGTGCAGAAGTGATACTGCAAGCCCTGGAAAATCAGTACAAGAAGTTGGACTGAGTCGGGTTACCCTAATACAGGGAACAAGTCACCAACACCTCAGACCTCAGAGTGGAAAGTCAGAGCCCAGAATCCTGACCTCCAGCTCAAAGTATTTGGGACTGTATCCAAGAAGGAGAGCTCACTTTTTAAAATTAGCAAAAAATCAAGAAGGACCCTTACCTTAGAAAGATGTTTTGTTGACAAGTAAGATCAAAACAGCAGTGACTAAATAGCTAAATGTGAAGCCTCAAAGGGGTTTCCAAAAAGAATTCTCAAAATAATTAAAAAATATTTACAGTCATTGTTTCCTGTTAAAAGCTGCATTTCTAAAATATATAGAGTGAATTGAGTCAAATTATATGGAAATACAAGTCATTCCACAATTGTTAAATGGTCAAATTTTATTAAAGATGTATATATGTATATGTCATATAAAAAATGCTCTGTCATATTAATTAGAAAAAATGCACTTCAAAACTACTCTGAATTGACTCCTCATGCCAATCAGATTGACTAATATTACAGCAAATGGAAATGATAAATATTGGAGGTGATGTATGAAAACTAGAACACTAATGCAATATTGGTAGAGTTACAAACTAATCCAGTCATTCTGGAGAGCATTGTGGAATTCTGTCTAAAGGGCCTTAAAACTGAATAGACACTTCCAGCCAAGATGGTGGAGAGAAGCCAAGTCCTGTACTAAGATCTCCTGATTTTCTCTAATATATAAAATGAAACAAACCTCTTAATGGAAAATTGCTGCACAAAACCCAGAAAGAGAAGCTTGGAGAAGAACACCTACCTCAAGGTCTGTCTTTGGGGATCGTGAGTGAACTGGGTGCAGAGAGCAGACAGTCAATAGGGGCAGAGTGAGAACCAGACTAACCTAAAATCAGCCCCAGAGACTTTTTTTGTTGGAACCACTCCAAGAAATAAATAGAGTGTGGAGACGTGACAGTGGGAATGACAGTCTAGGGCTTACCAGAAAGGCTAAAGAATGAATTTCAACCTCTAGCACCCCCTACCAGCCAGTAAGAGTTAGCAAAATGAGTGAACAAAGTCTCTATCTTCTCCTACTAGCCAGCTGGAGATATTACACTCAGGGAGCAAAGCCTCTAGCATGCCCAACTAGCCAGCTGGTGTAAATACATGCAGTGAAAAAACCTCAAGCACCCCATACTGGCTGACCCACAAGGAAATACTAAACCCAGTGAGTAAAGCCTCTAGGGATCCCAACACCAAACCTATGTGAACCAGCCCCTCTCACCATACAAGAACTTAGGAAAATAAAGAAAGTTCAGCAAAAAGGGAGGTCCACAGAAAAATTCCTAGAAGGAAAAGTTCCTGATTCATAGAGATGTAGAATCTCTGAGGAGATTATGATTTGACTCCAGCACTGGAAGATTTCCTTGAATAAATAAGGAATGATTTTAAAAATTAATTGGAGGGACGGCTAGGTGGTGCAGTGTATAAAGCACCAGCCCAGGAGTCAGGAGTACTTTGGTTCAAATCCAGTCTCAGACATTTAATAATTACCTAGCTGTGTAGCCTGGGGCAAGCCACTTAACACCATTTGCCTTGCAAAAAAATAACCTAAAAAATAATTGGAAAATGTGGAAGAGAAAATGAACACCTTGCAACAAGAAAAGAAATCCTTGTAAAATACAATTGCACAAATGAAAAAAAGAAAATAATTCTCTCAAAACTTCAATTGGTCAAATGGAAAAATCTTACAAAAATAGAACTGACAAATTGGAAAAGGAGATGCAAAAGGTAAATGAAGAAAATTCTTCTCTGAAAAAAAGTAATGGAGTCTTTGGAAAACCAGGACTTCATGAGACAACAAGAATCTTTTAAACCAAACCAAGACATTGAAAAAAATAGAAGAAAATGTAAAATACATCATTAGCAAAACCACTGACATCAAGAATAGATCTAGAGGGATAACCTAAGATTTATTGGTCTTCCTGAAAATATTGAAGAGAAAAACAGCCTGAATTCCATATAATAGGATTTAGTAATGGAAAAGTGCCCTTATATCATGGAATCAGAGGGCAAAATAGTTATTAAAAGAATAAATCGATCCCCTCCAGAATGGGATCCAAAAATGAAAGCAACAAGGAATATCATAGCCAAATTCCAGAACTATCAGATAAAAGAGAAAATCCTGCAAGCAGCCAGAAAGAAACAATTCAGATATCTAGGAGTCACTATTAGGATTACAAAGGACCTGGCAGCATCAACATTAAGGGATCGAAGTGCATGAAATGCAATATTCCAAAAAGCAAGGCAGCTTAGAATGCATACAAGGGTTCATTATCCAGCAAAATTGAGCTTTCTCTTCCATGGAAAAAGATTGAAATTAAGTGAAATAGGAGATGTCTGAATTTTCCTGTGAAAAGCCCAGAGCTTAATAGAAAATATGCACTTCAAACAGGAGACTCAAGAGACACAGGAAAAGGTAAAAAAAATAAATAAATAAAATGGGGGGGCATTAAAAAAAAGGAAAAAACTGTTATCCAATAAGGTGAAACTGGCTATATCTCTTCCTGGGAGAAAGACCTTAATTCTTGAGATTTGTAACTGTATTAGAAAGAATTTAATGGGGCAGAAGAGATGGACACTCATGACTTATTCAATAACCTGCTATACAATAAGATGAAACTGTCTATATCCTTAACTGGGAGAAACACTCTAAGAACTCTAAATAATTGTAATTCTATAAGAGGGAATATACCTAGCCAGAAGTGATGACACTCATGACCTTCCTGTGACTCAGACAGAATGATTAAAAATAATACCTCCTTAAAAAGGAGTACAGTAAGGAGATGGGAGGATGGAGGAGACTCAATGGGGTAAATCTCATTACATTGAGAGGTACAATGGAGTTATTGCAAAAAAGAGGAAGAAGGGAGGTGGTGGGAACCACCTGAATCTTACTCTTATCAGATTGACTTAAAATTAACATATACAGACTCAGTTAATTTAAGAAATTAATCTTACCTTTTAAATAGTAAAAAGGGAAAAGGGTAGGTGGAGGAAAGGGTGAACCAAAGAAGGAATGGAAGGAAGAAGGAGCAAGGAAAAGGTTAAAAAAGGGGAGGGGTGTTAGATATAGGAAGTCAAATACACTGAAGCTGTTGGTATTCAGAAACAAAATACAAAGGAATATAGATAAAGGGGGGAAATGAGAAAATACAAATAATAGAGGGAAGATAACATGGAAGGCAATAAATTGTTAGTAATTATTACTGTGAATGTGAATGGGATGAACTCTGCCTTAAAATGTAAATGAATAGCAGAGTGAATTACAAACCAGAATCCTACAATATTCCTTACAAGGAACTCATTTGAAGCACAGAGGTACATATAAAGTAAATATTTTCCTTCAGCTGAAGGGAAAAAATCAGGTGTAGCAATCCTTATCTCAGAAAAAGAAGGTGCAAAAATAGATATCATTAAAAGAGATAAGGAAGAAAATTATATCCTCCTAAACACTATATCCTCCCATTGTCTATAGACAGTAGAGTAATTTCAACATTAAATATGTATGTACCCAATGTTATAGCATCCAAATTCTTGGAGGCAAAGTTGAAAGTGTTACATGGAAAATATATAGAGAAAAACTTTAAGAGTGGGATACCTCAACCTCCTGCTCTCAGATTTATATAAAATTTTACCATGAAATAAACTAGAAGGAAGTTAAAGAGGTAAACAGGATGTTAGAAAACTTAGACATAATAGACTAATTGAGGAAAGTGAATGAGGATAGAAAGGGATATACCTTCTGTTCTGCAGTGCATGGCACTTTCACAAAAATTGACCATGTACTAGCACATAAAAACCTAATAATCAATTGAAGAAAGGTAGAAATAGTGAATGCCTCTTTATCAGATCATAATGCAATAAAAATCACATGCAATATTGGTCCAGGGAGATAAAGACCAAAAATTATTTTTAAAGAATGAGCGGATCAGGGGTGGCTAGGTGGCACAGTGGATAAAGCACCGGCCCTGGATTCAGGAGTACCTAGGTTCAAATCCAGTCTCAGACACTTAATAATTACCTAGCTGTGTGGCCTTGGGCAAGCCATGTAACTCTATTGCCTTGCAAAATCCTATAAAAAAGAATGAATGGATAAAACAACAAGTTATAGGAAGAATTAATTATTTATTTATTCTAGATAATAACAATAATGCAACAGCATGCTAAAACCTATGGGAAACACTGAAGGCAACTATCAGGGGATATATTATTTCTTTAAATGCTTATATGACTAAAGCAGAGAAAGAAGAAATCAATGAACAAAATATGGAACTAAAAATTAGGGAAAGAACAAATTAAAACACCCCAGTTAAATATAAATTCTAAAGATTAAAGGAGAAATTAATAAAATTAAAAGCAAGAAAACTACTGAACTAATAAAGAAAAAACAAAAGAAATTGATAATCTTCTGGTCAATTTGATTTAAAAATGAAAGAAGAAAACCAAATTACTATTATCATAAATGATAAAGGTGAACTCCCGACCAATGAGGTGGAAATTAAAGTAATAATTCAGAATTATTTTGCCCAAATCTATGCCAATAATTTTGACATTCTAAGTGAAATGGATGATTATTTACAAAAATGAGTTGCTCAGAATAAATGAAGAGGAAATTAAAAACCTAAATAACCCTATCTCACAAAGAGAAATTCAACAAGTCATTATGAAATTTCCATAGAAAAAATCTCCAGGGCCATGGATTCACAAGTAAATTCTATCAAAAATTTAAGGAATCATTGGTTCCAATTCTATACAAACTCTTTGGAAAGATAGGGGAAGATGGAATTCTGGCTAACACTTTCTAACACCAATATGGTGCTGATACCTAAACCAGGAAGAGTTAAAACAGATAAAGAAATTTATAGACCTATCTCTCTGATGAATATAGATGCAAAAATCTTAAATAAAATATTAGCAAAATGACTACAACAAATTATCACTAGGTTAATACATTATGATCAAGTAGAATTTAGACCAGGAAGGCAGGGTTGGTTCAATATTCAGAAAACTTTCAGTATAATTAACTATATCAATAACAACCTTTCAGAAATCATATGATTATATCAATAGATACTGAAAAAGTTTTCAACTAAATACAGCACCCATTCCTACTAAAAAAAACTAGAATAATATAGGAATAAATGGATTGTTCCTTAGAATAATAAGCCATATATCTGAAATCATCAACAAGTATTATATGCAATAGAGGCATTTCAATAATATCAGGGGTGCAAAAAGGATGCCCGTTATCACCACCACTATTCAATATTGTATTAAAAATGTTAACTTCTGCAATGAGAAGAAAAAGAAATTGAATGAATTAGAATAGGGAAGGGAGAGACAAAACTCTCACTCTTTGCAGATGCACATAATGGTATACCTAGAGATTCCCAAAAAACTTATAAAAATTTTAAGAAATAATTAGCACCTTTAGTAAGGTGACAGGATAAAAAAAATAAACTTTCACAAATCCTCAACTTTTCTATATATGACTAGCAAGATACAGTAGAAAGAGCTGGAAAGAAAAATCCCATTCTAAGTAACTTCAGACATTATAAAATACCTGGGAGTGTACCTGCTAAGGCAGACTCAGAAACTTTATGAAAACAATTACAAAATTCTTCTAAAACAAATAAAATCAGATTTAAAATAGTAGGCAAATATCAACTGCTCATGGATAGTGTGAACAAATATAATAAAAATGATAATTCTACCAAAATGAAACTATTTAGTGCCTTACTAATCAAAATTACAAAACATTATTTAATAAGCTAGAAAAGATTGTAAGCAAATTCATATGGAGAAATAAAAAAGTGGAGAATCTCCAGGGATTTATTGAAAAATAGTGCAAAAGAAGGTGGCATAGCCCTAATAGATCTAAAATTATGTTAGAACGCATCAGTCATCAAAACCGTCTGGTATTGGCTAAGAAATACTGTGGTGGATCAGTGAAATAGACTATGTGCAATAGTAGGAAATGATCACAGTAACTGGCTGTTTGATATACCTAAGAGTCCAGCTATTGGGATAAAAACTCTGTCTTTGATAAAATCTGATGGGGAAAATTGGAAGTTAGGATGGAAGAAATTTGGATCAGACCAACACCTCACACTCTATACCAAGATAAAATCAAAATGAATACAGCATCCAGACATAAAAGAACAATATTTAAGCAAACCTGGAGATCAAGGAATAGTTTAATTGTTAGAGCTGTGTAAAGAGAAGCAGTTTATGGCCAAGGAAGAGATGGAGAACAACATTAAAAATAAACTAGAAAATTCTGTTTACATTAAATTAAAATTTGCACAGATGAAACAACTGTAACAAGATCAAGAGAAAAGTAGTAAATTGGGAAATAATTTTTATGCCTATGACAAAGGACTCATTTCTAAAATATACAGAGAACTGAGTAAATTTAAAAAGAAAGACAAGCCATTCCCCAATCGACAAATGGTCAAAGGATATGCAAAAGCAATTTACAGATGAGAAAATCAAAGCAATCTATAGTCATATGAAAAATTTATCTAAATCATTAATTATTAGTGAAATGCAAATTAAAGCATTTCTGAGGTACGACCTCACACCTCTGAGATTGGTCATTATGACCAGAAATAACAGTGATCAATGTTGAAAGGGATGAGGGAAATCTGGGACACTAATTCATTGTTGGTAGAATTGTGAACTCTTCCAACCTTTCTGGGGACCAATTTGGAATTATACCCAAAGGCACCAAAATGTGCATATCTTTTGATCTAGCAAAACCACTACTGTATCTATAACCTGAAGAGTTTATGAAAAATGGTAAAAACATCACTTGTACAAAAATATTCATAGCAGCCCTGTTTTGGTGGCAAAGAATTGAAATTAAGTGAATGCTATTCAATTGGGGAATGGCTTAACAAAGTGTGGTATATGTGTGTCATGGAACACTATTGTTCTATTAGAAACCAGGAGGGATGGGAATTCAGGGAAGCCTGGAGGGAGCATGAACTGCTGCTGAGCTAGATGAGCACAATCAAAAGAACATTGTAAACCCTAACAGCAAGATGGGAGTGATCATCAGTCTTAATGAACTTGTTCATACCAACAGTGCAACAATCAGGCACAATTCTGGGGTATCTATGAAGAAGAATGCCATCATATCCTGTGAAAGAATTGTGGAGTTTGAAAAAGACCAAAGCCTATTACCTTTAATTTAAAAAAAAAAATGTTATCCTATTCTGCAATTCTGCTATATCTCATATTTTATATTTCTTCCTTAAGGATATGATTTCTCTCTCATCACATTCAACTTAGATCAATGCATATCATGGAAACAACATAAAGACTAAGAATTAGCTTTCTGTGGGTGGTGGTGGGAGGGGAGCAAGGTTAGGGAAAATTGTAAAATTCAAAATGAATAAAATCTTTCTAAAAAATAAAAAAGAAGCCTTTTTATCTTTGCAGGGTGGGGGAACTGTACATACCTTTTGATTCAGCAATATCATTTAATTTGTATGCCCAAAGAGTGCTCTAAAAAGTGGAAAAGATCTACATGTACAAAAATATTAAAAGCAACTCTTTTTGTGATGACAAGGAATAGGAAATTGAGGATGCCCATCAATTTGGGAACAACTGAACAAGTTGTGATATATGAATATAATGGAATATTATTGCTCTATGCGAAAAAATTAACCAACAGATTTCAAAAAGTCTGGACTTATGTTACCTGATACTGAATTTAATGAGTAAAACTAAGAAAATTTTATTCAGGAGAACATTGTACAATGATCATGTAGGAAACATTTAGCTCATCTCAGCAATGAAGCAAATGCAGCAAATAGACCATTCTAACAGATCTGTGATGCTAAATGCCATCCCAATCATGACAAAAAATAACTAAGGAATCTGGATGGAGATCAAAGCATACTACTTTCACCTTTATTTTTTTTCTTTCTCACAGTCCCCCTCTGCTTTTATTCTGATTATTTCACACTGAGTAATAAGAAAATATGTGTAACATGATTGTGCATGTATAACCTATATCAGATTTCTTGCTATCATATGGTGATGGGAGAAAAATTGGGAGGGAAAATATGTTGCAAAAGTGAAAGCTAAATGTCATTGAAAATAATAAATAATATTTTTGAAAGTTAAAAAAATCAACGAAACTCTAAGACATTGTAGCAGCATGGGGCTTCAATATATTTGCTCTGACCAATATGCTCACTTACCTGGTTTCATACACTCTATATATTTCATTAATTATTGTTTGTTATTTATTAACTGACTTTTTAAAATTTTAATCTGCTTTATTAGGTCAACTCCCTGTGATGATGCTCTATGAAATATAGTAAGACCTAGGAATATATATTTTTCCAGATGTAGGAATTCAGAGTTGTTCTGATTCAGTAACTCCCCAATAATCCATATCACTTGGATCCAAATATATTAACTGCCTGAAGAGGGAGATGGAGAAGAGGAAATAGTGGTTGTTCACTCGATAGGAATGACAGTGAACCTGTACAGGATTTCTTCTCCAAAAAATAAATAAGAAATGTAGATAAAGTGAGAAGTTCTCTAAATAATCTTTAATTAATTAAATTTTTGTGACATATGACTTTTTAAATGAGAAGTAAATACATAGTTAGGAATACTGAATAATGCAATGAATTCTTTGTAGAATTTATTTGTTAAAGTCAGAGGGCTTAGTGTAGTACCTTGCACATTATATGTTCTTTACAAATATTTGATAAAATGAGAGATCTGAACAAAGAAATAATTCAAATGTCCCTTATCGTAATTGTCAATATTTATATAGTTACTTCTCTGTCGATCAAAAATAATGATTAAAGGACTGGTTTTAGAATCAGTAACTTGGGTTGAATCTGAACTCTGAGACATGCTGACACTCTAACCCTGGCATGTTTGCTCCAGTGTTCAAAGACAAACCTCTGAAAGCATCAATTGCAAAATAGATGTTCATCTGCATTGGCAGAGGGAGATTCCTCACTGGGAATATCCTATGCCAATTAAATAAAAAATATAGAGAGCCTTCCAAAAATCTGCATGACAGCTCAAGTTTTGGTATTCTGATCTACATCCCAGTTGACCATCTGCACATGTGACTAACTCTAAAGCAGGGACTGTGCCACTTCATCTGCAGAGTAGTCTGTTTAAGAGAATACTTAATAAATGCTTTTAAAAGGCAAGTGCCCCTGTTTAATATTCATCACCTATAGGGAACTTGGGACCTTGGTCCAGGATGAACAGCTTTAAGAAAGCTGTACCTAATTAAGAGAAACATGGTCCCTGTTCCCAAGGAGCTTATCTACTGAGACAGACAGTAGCAGTGTGGGAACATAGAGAGAAGTAATATATTTTATTTTGTTTTCTTTCCAAGTGTATAAAATAACCAACACTCATCAAATTTCAGGTTATTTGCTCTGATTTGCATTAGTATTTATTGTAAATATATTATCTTGAGCCTAGAATGAGGAAAAATAGGAGTGGAAAAAGGAAAATGGAAAAGTAGAAAAAGAAAGAAAAGAAAGGAATAAAGAAGGCAGGAATAAAGTTTAAAAAAAGAAGGCAGGAAAGGGAAGGAAAAGGTGTGAATAAGAGAGGGAGGGATCAAGGGGAGCAAGACAAAGGTTCAAGAATGGCATAGAAAAAGCAAGGAAAGGAAAGACACATCAGTAGAATTCAGAAGGAAAATGGTTGAGATAGGAAATAGATTCAATCAATTAACAAGGATTTTTAATTGTTTATCATAGGCACTGCAGAAGCAATGACAAATATAAAAATTACCAGTGGGGCGACTAGGTGGCGTAGTAGATAAAGCACCGGCCTTGGAGTCAGGAGTCCCTGGGTTCAAATCCGTTCTCAGACACTTAATAATTACCTAGCTGTGTGACCCTGGGCAAGCCACTTAACTCCATTTGCCTTGCAAAAAAAAAGAGAAGCTAATAAAAATTACCAGTGTCATGGAATTTACATTCATTAGGGTGGATAAAGCATGTGCCCTTAAAGGTCCTTTCACAATACATATATAAGTGCAACTAAGTTGCAATATGCCACATATAAACATATATATATATGCATATATGTGTATTTATGTATATATATATATATATATATATATATATATATATATATATATATACATTTGTATATAATGGATGTAATTACTCTAAGGAATAAAAAGTACAATACTAAAATGTATTAGGGAGTTTAAAACAACAAAGGACTTTCAGCATATTGGTTCGGCAATATGTGTTTCATTTATGAAAAGACAAGAATAATGGTAGCATAAGATGAGTAAGTATGGATGGTTTGTGATCTTTATCATTGGAAGGAACTCACAGTGGAAAATCTAGCAGGATTTAAAAATGTAATTTTAATCAGTTTCCTACACTTGGTCTTTGAATGGTCTATGATCCCTAGGAAAGGGTTCAGAATAGGGAAAGTGGAGCTTGAAAGAGAAAGTTATAAAGATATAACAATTATTTACTGGAAAGATACTTGCTGAATATGTAGTAGCACATGACTGATATGCAAGACAGTGTGGGAAGTTAAAAAGAGAGCACTAAAGCTTGGGGAAGAATTTACCTTGGAATATCAGACACTAATTCAAGAGAGTGAAAGTTCATTGACTAAGAAAGACAAACATGGAAGAAAAAGCACTGAGCAGGAAGCTCAGCTCCAGAAAGATTTTAATATAGACAACCTGTATCTTCATCAGAGCATCCTTCACAAATCTCGCTATCAAACTCTTCATTATATTTTTATTTATTTTTCCTCATCAGCTTGTCCTATTGTACCTCATTATTTTTCTGGTATTTTCATATTTTTTCAATCTTCTATAAGAAGTAAAAGTCTTTTGTATTCTGTCAGTCAAGCATACTGAAGACTGAGAATGCCCTGTATTTTTATTCCCTCTACTAACAAAGGTAGAATTACCCTCCCCGCCCCACCCATGGATGTGTGCTTGCATCCTAAATACCACAATCACTAATCATGTCTTTCTAAGCTCTTCCTGTTCATCATGTTCATCATCCATGTTCATCATGGCACTCTACTTTCAGCTTCTCTGTCCATGGGAAAGTTCTCTAACTTTTTACCTATCCTTTATTTTAGTCCCATTTGGTGCATAGTTCCAAAATGATGGAATATTTAGTAAAAAAAAATATTCCTGTTAATAAACTAATAGGGGAAACTAAGTGGTGCAGTACATGGAAAACTGGTCCTGGAGTCAGGAGGACATGATTGCAAATTTGACTTTAGGCACTTTATATTTACCTAACTATATGACCTTGGGAAAGTCAAATATTTTCTCAATTAACCTCATTGGCTTACAAAAAAAAGCCCAAAATAAATAAATAAACTAATAGAAAATAGATAGAAAAGACTTCTCCCACCTCCACTTTCAGGGATTGCTTGTTGTCTTGATATAAAACAAGTACATTTTTCATTGACCTTCTAGATAGTGATTTTAAAGTGTGCTTTCAAGTGAGGGAAGCATACAGATAGTGCTGTGGTAGGTAATCCAAAGGAAGAAATACATGATAAGAAAGAAATGTGATTGCTTCATAACAATTCCCACAATGTACTCTATGTTCTTTACATATACAACTGATAATTGTTCCTCTGACTTTATTATTCCATTTTTCCTTTGCTGTGCCTGAACACATATTGTCCCTAATGTTTAGAAAGGAAGTCCTTCCTTTTTTTTCTGGGTAAAATCTTAGTTTTTAAAATTCAGCTTAAGTGCTATAAGTCCTTCCCTATTTCCCCAAATCATTAATGTTCTTTTCCTCAAATTACCTTAAATATTTACAAATGAGTACATATGTTGAATCCCTTCATTTCTCAGTGTAACACGAGGTCCTTGATAATCAAGAATCTTTTTAATTTAGTCTTTTCGTGGCCCAACATTCAGTACAGAGTATCCACTTCATAAATATTTGTGGAGTTGAGATGAGTTGGTTGAAATTGACCATGTTTCTCAAATCAAACCTTCTCTCTTGATTAGACTCAAATTTTGCTATCTCTATTCAGCATTGGAATGCTAAATGTGTTTGTTTTTGAAAAAAAATATGATCTTCCATTGGAGAGTGCAGGATTTACCAGAATGAACTCGATATGCAGTTAAGAGTCTGAACATGTTTTTGTCCAATCAACAAGCATACTAGTAAGTGCAGTATCTGTTATGGTCTAGCTGTCAAATAAACTATTTAATCTCATGAGCCTGAATTGTCTAATCTATAATATGGAAATAATATGATTTGTTATTGCTAGTTTGCAGTGTGGTTGGGAATAAAATTCTTTTTCTGCAAAATAATGTATACTGGTGAGTTATTTGTGTTTTCTTCTTGGTATTACTTCTTTCCATTTTTCCTTCCTTAGCCCTATAATATTGGGGAGGTCAAATTTTCTTGGTTTAGGAACAAGGTAGATTCCATCACTAAACTATTTTGCACTGTAATTTGAGGATGATTCATGGCTACAATTTCTCCAAACCAAATACTTATGAAAGATACTAAAGCAATTGTATGTATGCAATTTACTTTTACCCAAGGACTTGGAGACAGCATGTTTTAATGGAAATAATACTGTGCTGATAGTCAAGATATTTGACATTGATTTTTACTGCCTTTGCTACTTCTAACAGTTCACTTAAAATTCCCTGAATATCACTTTTATTTTCTATAAAAAGGGAATAGTGGTACTTTTAACTAGTGAGGGTCAATGCCTGCAATGCATAAATTTCTCAACAACAACATTACTGGTGTTCTGTGGAGTTCTGTTTTTTTTTTCAATTAACAGCTTTTGTATTTTCCTATCATTTTCATCAAACTAGTGTGATGTTTGTGGGTGTACTGATCCAGGTGAGCAAATACAGCACTGTTCACCAGATTTCTGAAAGCTGCCCACTCTTTTTGTGCTTCACTGTTGCCAACTATGTTTTGGCTCAACTTTCTATACAAGTGAGTAACAAATTATTCCCTTCAAGAGTGTCATGCTAATCTTTTTGACATTAATTTCTCTGGTACTCAGTTGAATATCAATTTTAACATGGAAAGAATGAGACCATGATCAGTCCAGCACTCTGCACTATACTTTGCCTTCATCACTCTCACATCCTGGCTCCTACAAGGGTTCATCCAGTACATTTGACTGCATTTAGGTAAATGGAAGAAAGTGTTTTGATGAGAATGTCATGAGATGCACAAGTCTCCAGTACAAGGTGGCCATTGTTGTTGCTGTTTCCAAGTCCATTCCTTCCAAGGACTTCTTAGCATGTCTGGTAGTCTGTCTCCTTCCCAAGAATTAAAGTCACCCAAAATTATGTTTGTTCTCTTTAAGTACATTGATGATAAGGGTCACTAAGTCTTCACAAAATTTTTCTTTCACTTCAACAGAAATCATTAATATAATAGGCTTTGATGATAGTGGCATGACATTTTCCTATAAGTAGAAATGGCATTGTCATGAGCCTGTTATTCACTCCTTTTGGTAGGTAGATTAGTTTTGATTTAAAACATTAATTAGCTACATGGTGCTCTCCTTCACTTTGGTCACTCCAAAAAACAAAACATGTAACCAGAGCCAATTTCAGTAAACTGTTCTTAATTTGCCATCACTCAGAGTTGCTATTTGGATATGATATTTATTGAGTTCTCTTATAATAAGAGCTTTACATCTTTCAGTTCTAGTGTATCTCATATTGACTATGTGTACTTGCACATCCCTTGCACCAATGATGATTGAAATCTTCTTTGAAGAAGTTTTTGTATATTTTTTTTATGTTTTTGACCACAGGATGGGATCCCCAAATGCTGTGGTAGTCACGCCAGGTTGGATAAATGGATAAGTTTTAGGACAACATTTCCAGCCCCTTCCTCATACCAGGAGGTGAGCCATGTGATACTTAAATGAATGATTGGACATACATTCAGGGGGCTACCAAATCCTACTCTGATTGCAATGAGACAACTCTTTGACATGGACCGCCTGAATGAAAAGTTATGTCTAGAGCTTCCAATGGATCTGTACTTTCTGCTTCATCACTTCTTCACACAGGACTTTGAGATAGGAATGGTAAAATGGTGTGAGTTGTGTCTTTTTATTTGTGTGTAAATTGCATTTAAATGAGGTTGCAACAAGTCATCAACCCCACTCTCTTCCAAAGACAGAGCAAAGATGACTAGTGATGGTTCTAGATGGCAATGAATGACCTTATCATCTTTATTGTCTGATCAAGCTCTAAACATTCCATAGCACCCATTTTAGTTGCTTTCATGGTCAATGGAAGAAAATGTTCTGATCCACTCATTCCAGTAGTGAAAGACTTCATATGACTGTGGTGGGCATCTTCCCCAACTCATTGATGAGTGTGAGACTCCCTCCTGTACCATCAACCTGCTTTAACCATTTTCTGAAATGGTTTGCAAGAGTTTGACCACTGTGCATGTTATGGGGTTCTTGGAGTGAGAGTTGAGTGGTTCAGATAGACATCAAAGGCAGAAAGCAATCCAGAAAAGGATTCAGCATTCCTTGTACACCTACACTCTGGCATATAGTAGTTGTTAAATAAAAATATTGACCGACTAACCATGTGAGGATAAATTTTTATTGTCCCTTCCTAGTGAAAATTTATTCTAATCATCACCTATATAAATATTTAACAGATATTTTGGATAATTAACTTGTGGAAGATTTATAGAAAGTACAAGTTTTGTTCAAGTTGAAATTTCTGTTGTTAAGGAAATACTACACTATAGATCAATTCTGAAAAAACTAATTTCAGATTTAACACATTTAATCCCCGATCAGGAAGATATCTTTCCTTTGAATCTCCATTTCCTATTCCATAAAAATAATGGATTTTTTCAAATTCAATGTTCTCCTATGACACTGTATTCATGGTAGTTCCATCACCCAAAGGTACTTGTGAATAGTTTTCAAGTAAACTTATAAAGTCATAGAAGGTAGACAGAATATGTTTGATTAATGGAAAGTTGATATAACAAGCTGAATTACTGCTCTGAAATATCCAACTTAAAATTTGTCAAAACCATGTAAGATCAAAGACATTTAAATTTTTCCATAGCTGCTCACTCTGAAAATTCATAGAAACAATGTAGAAAATATGATTAATTTAGTTTAAATACATCAACATTCCTAGAAGAATTCCTTTCTCTGTTACTGAGGATGGTTAAACAATATCTTCTTCCTTCAGCGAATTCCTGTAGTAGTGTAGTAGTGTTAAAAATGCTGGAACATGAAACAGTTTCTCAACACCTTCAGATGAAAAGAACCCAATTTTAACATAAAGTTAAAGGTAAAAAACAAAAATATGCTGGAAAACAGAGCAAACAGAAACAATACAAAATTATTTTGACCATTAAAAAGTTACTGTTTGTGAGATAGAAACTCAGAAATAGACTAAAAATCAAGTCAAAGAAAAGTTCTAATTGGAGCAAAACTAAAAAAAAGAATTCCTGAAGAACTGAATAAGTTAGAGTGGTAGAGGGGAGAAATGGGGGGGGGGTTGAGAGTAATACAAGAATATCATGAAAAACAAATTAATTGCTCAGTTAAAAAGTATAAAAACCAATTGACCAAATATAAAAAAGGTGCAAAAATTCACAGATAAGAACTCCTCAAAAAATTAGAATTGGGCTAATAAGAAAGGAGGTACAAAAATTACTGAAAGAAAAAAAATAAAATTGGACAAGAATTTCTGCACCAGTAAGTCATTTGTGTATACAGAAGCTACGAGGTGTTATAACATGATCGGTAGGTAGATAGAAATGGGAACTGCTATTTCATAGACATACAAAGATTCAAAAGAATTTGATCCAGTTCAAGTCTAGGAGTCAGCAGATCTGTTCTTATTCTGGTTCTTCTACTAACCAGCCAAAATCTTCTCCACAGAGAAGACTAATAATCTCTGGGTTCAAATTGAAGTGCAATTTTCTCATTTCTTTATTTTTCTTATTTAAAATAGAAAATAAAGAAATATTTCCATTATTTCATAAGAATAATTGATATCATATTCCTGCCTTCTTAGTAGTCGGGGAAGATGGTGGGCAGAAGAGGAGAATTTGCCCCTCAAAATTTTAAAAAGAGAAAATATTAAAATAATAATTAATAGTTCAACATATTTTTGAATGAAAGACCTCCTTTGTGCTTTGAACTCCTTTGGACTTTGACATCATTGTCCTCTGATGTGCTTATAACTTAGCTGCATCTTTCTATGGCATGTCAAAAGTGTGTGAGGACAAAGGAGTTATCTCCAGTGTCCTATGTATATTTTATGACAATATAGGTGACTGTGGAGATGGTGGTCATGTCTCCTTAAAAAAAGTACTACTGGGGAAATCCCATAACTCTAGGAGTGATACAGTAACTGATGCACAAGGAAGGGATTTGGTACTTGTTTATTACTTGTCATTTGTTATACTGCCACTTTCTGTAAAAAAAAAAAAAAATTAAAAAATCACATACATTTAAAATTAGAGGAGGGGGGAAATTATACAATGCAATGTTCTATTTTGCTGGTTAGTAGAACCAGAAATAGAACAGCTCTCTGGACTCCTGGACCTGAACCGTATCACTTTCTCTGTATCTTTATGTGTCTCTACAAATAACAGTTTTCATTTCTCTCTACCTCTCAACAATGATGTAACACCTTGTAGGTACTCTATGCACAGATGAATTACTGTACAGAAGATCCTAGGAAGCCCACAAAAGAAAGGTTGCTTTCTAAATATAAGCTATGATTAGAAATTAACAATTCAGTAGAAAGAAGAAATATGAAGACATCTCTAGCAATACTATGCCCAGCACAAAGAAATTGGTATTATGTTGACAGTGGTAAGGATGCAAAATGGGATTAGGACCATTTCCAATCAGTTCTATAAAGAAACTCAAAGAAGGCAGGAATGGTTGAAATGTCTGAGACACCAGAGACATATGAGACCACAGAGTTGACAGAAACATAAGGAACAGCAAATAATCTAGATACATACAGGATTTCAGAGTTCCCAAAGACATGTGGGACTTCAGAAATGAAAGATTTCAGAGATGACAGTCCAGATCCTTGAGATATGCTATAGTTCTGCATAGTATTTTATGAAGTTCCTAAGTATGACACATATGAAAATATGAAGTATTCATAAAATCCTATCTATAATAAGTGAAAAGATCACATGATAAATTATCAGTTCATTTAAGAGAATTACAGAAGAAAGAATGATATTTATTTTGACTTTCATTGAAATCACTTTGATGGAAAAGTTTCTCCAGGTCAAGAAAGTTAGTCTCATTCTGAATAATATATGAACATAAAGAGAGGCATAGAGAAAAACTCTAGAATCAGTTTTTACTAGGAAATCCAAAGGAAAAAAGTAAAATGTATTCATTAAGATTAAACAATTTGGGGGGGGAGAGAGTCAAGATGGTGACAAGAGCAGATCTTGTCTTAGGTGCTCTCTCATAAATCTTTGAATCTAAGGACTCTAACTAAATTTTCAAGAGACAGAACCCACAGAGGGACCCAGTGAGGCAGTTCTCCTACTCAAGTTAACCTGGAAAAGAGTAGAAAAGCTCTGCTACCTGGGGTTGTAGGGGCGGCCCACCAGAGGGGTGGCCCACCAGAGCTAAATAACTTCAGCCTCCCAGAGGCAGTCCCAGGGCACTGGGAGCTGCCACTCAAAGCAACAGGGGAGTTTCCTGAGCTATGCCCCTGGGAGCAGCAGACAAATTGGGGAGCAGCAGGGGACCTCTGCCAGAGTGAGCATGTGAAATCCAGCCCTCAGGGCACACAGCAAGCAGCATGGCCATTGCATTCCAGATCCAGGAAACATAAGCAGGCAGAGCCACCAGTATGCAGGACCCCCCAGGGCATGAGCTCATTGAGCTCAGGGAGGGGAGTGAAGAGAGACTGCAGAGCTCTGTCCTCTGCCCCTGGAACAGGACACTGGGAATCTGCATACATTCAGATCCTGATCACAGTCTAGGCCCCCCCCAATAGAACAGCAGGCCGCCCCACCTCAGCCCCATCACAAAGGGGGGCTCATATGGTCATTCACAGACCAGGAGGGAGGACAGAGCCTCACACACTGAAATCCTTGTGGGAGTATCCCAAAAGCTCAGGAAGCACCCAAAAACAGGCTTAGGCTGGGGAAATGAGAAAGCAGATAAAAAAGAGGAACACCATTGAGAAATACATTATCTATGATCCCAAGAAGGATCAATATACTCAGTCTGAAGATGAGGAAACACAAGCTCTTGCATCTAAAGGCTCCAAGAAAAACAGAAAGTGGGATCAGGCTATGACAAAGCTCAAAAAAGACTTTAAAAATCAAATGAGGGAGTTAGAAGAAAAACTGGGAAAAGAAATGAGAGAGATGCAGGAAAAACATGAAAATGAAGTCAGCACCCTAATTAAGGAAGTCCAAAACAATGCCAAAGAAAATAGCATGCTAAGAACCAGCTTATGTCAAATGGATAAAACAGTTCAAAGAAGTTATTGAGGAGAAGAATGCTAGATGGAAAAAGAGATAAGAAAACTCTCTGAGGAAAACAAATCCTTCAGACAAAGAACAGAACTCAGGGAGACAGATGAATTTATGAGAAATCAGGACTCATTACTTCAAAACCAAAAACATGAAAAATTAGAAGAAAATGTGAAACATCTTATTGAAAAAAAAACTGATATGGAAAACAGATTTAGAAAAGATAATTTAAAAATTATTGGAATACCTGAAAGTCATGATCCGGGAAAGAGCCTTGACATCATGTTCAAAAAATTGCTACAGGAAAATTGCCCTGATATCCTAGAAGCAGAGGGCAAAATAGAAATGGAGAGAATCCACCGATCCCCCCGAGAAAGAGACCCCTAAAAAGCAACCCCTAGGAATAGTATAGCCAAGTTCCAGAATTCCTAAGTCAAAGAGAAAATATTACAAGCTGCCAGAAGGACACAATTCAAATATTGTGGAGCTGCAGTCAGGATCACACAGGACTTAGCAACAACTACATTAAAAGCTTATAGGGCTTGGAATATAATATACCTGAAGGCAAAAGAGCTTGGAATGCAGCCAAGAATCAACTACCCAGCAAAAATGAATGTCCTTTTCCAGGGAAAAAGATGGACTTTCAATGAACCAGGGAAATTTTAAATGTTCCTCTTGGAATGGCCAGAGCTGAACAGAAGGTTTGATCTTCAAATACAGGATTCAGGTGAAGCATAGAGATTGGAGGAGAGGGGGAAAATATGAGGGAGTTAATGATGATGAACTGCATGTATTGCAGCATAGATAAATGACACTGATAATTCTTATATGAAACTTCTCAGTTAATAGAGCATGTAGAAGGAGCTTCCATAGTTGAAGCACAGGAGAAAACTGAATTTGAAGATAAAATATGGTGTAAAAATGGAGTCAATAGAAAAAAGGGAAATGCAATGGGAGAAAGAAAAAGGAGAGGGGGGAATAGGCCAAGATATTTCATATAATAAGATTTTTCTTTATTACAATGAGCTATTGCAATGATATGGAAGGAGGGAAGACAAGGGGGAATGAGTGAAATTTTGCTCTCATCACAGGTGGCTAGGACAGGAAACAGCATATATACTCAATGGGGTATAGGCATCTGGAGTAAGAAGGAGAGGGGGGGACAGGGGGAAGGGGGGATGTGAGTGATGGAGGAGAGTATGGAGCATGGGGGAAGAGTGGTCAGATATAACACATTTTCTTTTTTACTTCTTGCAAGGGGCTGGGATTGGATGGCCTATCCGGGACCATAGGGCCAGGGGGATGCTGGGCCTAAGGCGTAGTAGGGGGCTCGGTGCCTCTTGGCCCCAGGACCAGGGATCTGTCTGCTTTGCCACTCAGCTACCCTACAGAAGTCAGAATGAAAGGAGAGAGAAAATATAGTACATGATAGTGAATAAATACAAAAGGAGGGAGTTGAGATCAGCAGTGACAATGTTGGAAAAATATAGACGTAACTTTTGCGATGGACTTATCATAAAGAATGTGATCCAGCCATGACAGAGTTGTTGGTGTTGGAACAAAGACTGAAGCACATTTTTATTTTTATTATTTTTGTGGGCAGGTGCAGGGTAAATGGGGCTGGGTAGCCAGCCTGGGGTCACATAGCAGGGTGATCTTTGGATGTCTGAGGCCAGATTTGGACACAGGTGCTCCTAGCTCAAGGGCCAATGCTCTGTCTGCCACCCAGCCACCCCTATTATTATTACTATTTTATTTTATTTTGGGTCTTTTTTTCTTTTTTTTCTTTTTCTTTTTGGCTTTTGTAGGGCAGTGGGGTTGAGGTGGCTTGCATGTCACATGGCTGGGTGATTGTTGGCTGCATGGGGTCAGATATGGGCTCAGGTGCTCCTGGCTCCAGGGCTGGTGCTCCATCCATTGTGCCACCTGACCAATAACTACAATTATTACTATTGTTTTGTTTTTAATTTTAATTTTTTATCTGCCTTTTATCCCTCAAGTGAATCTATATTTTTGGAGGGGGAGGGAGTATTTTGATTACTCTTAATCAAGAATATTTTATTAATGTATAAAAACATTGTACAAAATAAGAATAAATAAATATTAAATATTAAAAAAATTAAACAATTTACATCCCAACACAGAAATATTATACTTGTAACTCTTGATATCTGTACATTCCTTCTGTCAGTAAGTATATGTATAAGTATATGTATATATATATATATATATATATAAATATATATCCATTCTGTCAATAAGTAAGTGCATAAAGAGAGAGTACTGAAATAACTTAATTTTAATATGATAATATAAAAAATAATGGGCGAGAATAAAAGATTATACTGGGAAAAGAGAACAGGAGGAGCAAAGTATGGCAAATTATATGTCATGAAGAAGAACAAAAGACCTTATTAAAGTAGGAGGAAAGAAGGAAGTAGATGAACATATTTTTATTAAATTTTTGCCCCCGCTACATGCAAAAGCTAGTTTCAACATTTACTTCCAAATCCTTGAGTTTCATTTTTTCTCCCTTCCTTAGGGTATGGCCATTAATTAGGAAATGACTGAACAACTTGTGGTATATGGTTGTAATGAAATATTCTTGTGCTATAGAATAAGCAAGCAGATTTCAGAAAGCCTAGAAAATCTTAACTGTACTGGTGCTGAGTGAATTGAACAGAACAAGGAGGATATTGTAGACTGCAATAGCAACAATGCAATGATCAACTGAACAATAGAATGATGTAAGACTTTTTCAAGGAATCATGTTAGAAAATGCTTTCCATATTATGAAGAACCACAGAGTCTGAATGCACATAAATGTATAATATTTTCACCTTTTTTGTTTTTTTTTATATTTTTCCTTTGTTGTTCCCCTTTTGCTCTGATTCTTCTTTCACAGCATGACTAGTGTGGAATTATATTTAACATGATTGTACTTGTATAATGTATATCAGATTGCTTTTCTGTCTTGGAGGGAAGAGACAAGAGAGAAAAATTTGGAACATTAAATCTCATAAAATGAATGATGAAAATTATCTTTGTATGTATTTTGAAAAATTATAATACTATTAAATGAAAAACTGGGAATTATGAATTCTTCAATGATATATTTAAGGAGAAGGAATGAGTGGAAAATTCTAGGCTCACAGCTAAGATGGCAAATGAAGTTATTTCAGAAGAAAGGAATCAAGCTGCAGCAGCCTTCTTGAAGGAAAGGATGAGAGAAAGATGCCCAATCTCTCATCCAGAACCTCTTCATTTTGCTGGCTATGAATAGGTATATCACAGCCAATGAAATGGACAGGGTCAATATTTATTTATGTAAAAAAGAAGGAAGGGTTCACCAAGAACAATTTGGTTCAACTTCAGGCACTTCAATGAAATCTCAGTCCTTCCTGTCCAGGCTGCTGTCTCTCCAGAGCAATCAGGTACTCTTTTAAACAACACTAGCTTCAATTACACCAGCTCCAACAGGGATGTCAGGCCAAAGATCTTTGGATGTCAGGCCAAAGATCTTTGCCTGTTTAATAGGGATGTTGCCACTACTACAGCAGTTGCCACAGCAGACACAGAGAACCAGAATTTTGCCACAGTGGCCATCAAAACACTCTCAGCAGAGATCATAATCTAAGTCAACAGGCACCTAGGGTAACAATCCAGTTCCATCCAGTCTCGTCTTGGAATAAAAAGCCTTTCCCTGCAAGATAGACTCCAGAACTGGGGATCCCACTCAAGGTCTATTCATCCAAATCCCTCTGGCTATTGTAAGCCATATTTCTGACCAAATACCCTTCTCTCTCTCTCTCTCTTTCTCTCTCTCTCTCTCTCTGTAAGTTTTATAAAATCAGGTTTATCCAAGTAAAAATCTTAACCAAGTACACAGAAAACCTTGGACACCCTTATCTAGAGTGATCCTGCCTTCTCTCACTTGGTCGGTCAATCCTTAGCATAGATGGAATGATCCCAAGTTCCTTTAGTTTTCTTCCAGAGGCATTGCTGATCCTAATCTATTAATTCGAAGGGCTCTTACTTAAACTCCACTCTTCTCTCCTTCTCCCATTTACTAAATTCTTAGAGATTTTCTAAAGGTATTTTTTTTACTTGATCATCTCTATATTGCATGTCATAACACCACCTTTCCTTCCTATTCCAAGCTTTGTTACTGATCTCTCTCCATGAAGAGGGTTTGATAGTTCTAAAATTTATGGAGCATAAGTATGCATGTCTGAATTGAGCTGATGATTTGGGGTTCCTTGATTTTAAGGGATGAACAAGCTGAGATCTTGATGGACCATACTTTAAGTCAATTGAAATATGTTTCCACTACTTTGTTTAGAATGATATTTGCTCATCTTGGTCCAGAGCCATTTTTGCTGCTCATTCAGTCACCAACCTATTTAAGAGGAAGTAGCATTGAAAGCAAAGCTAGCCAATTTCACACAATACAAACCAACATTTCACACAACATTCTCAGGAGGGAATCAGGAAAGTAATTGGCTAATTCGGTTTGAATTAGTAAAGTGTCACTGAAGTCACTTGCTTCCAAAAAAGGAGTTAAAAGCTAAAAGAAAAGAGGCCAATTTGGGTTAAACAAAATCTTCCCCCAGGACTTAGAGAAATAACTGGCCACAATGTAAACATGAAAACCTATTAGCAAGGTCATTTACGACTGTTCAGGATTTCTTCATTTAATGTCGGCATCCTCACATACCAAAGAGCTTCACTCACTAACTGTGTAGCCTAGATGATATGTTCATCCCATTACCCATCCTGTGCATAGACTAGTAGCTCTCTCACAGGTTACTATCAGATGGAAGATGGAGAGAGCCTATATTATAACATAACGAAATACAATACTAGAAGAAGCTTCTCAAAATTTCTCCATTTGCTGTAATCAATGGTTCCACCTATGGATGCTATGGTGCTGACTGATGGAGCACCTGTGTTTTCTTGGTGTTAATTGTCAGACTAAAACTAACACAAGCAGCAGAGCATCTATCCATACTTTGTTACATATCAGCTTCAGAGGCTGCATTGAGTTCACAAGCATGTGCAAACACAAGCTCATGCACCAACTCATTCTATTTTAGTCTTGACCTGTAGCCTTTACAAGTTGAATAATTTGCCATCAGTGTGGTAGCTGACCTTCAGACCATGTTCATCCACAGTGAAGATTTTTGATAACATGGAGAAAAACAACATGCTACAAATTATGAGAAAAAGGACACATCCTTGCCTCACTCTATTGGTGACTGGAACATCTAGAGAGCAACCTCCACTATCCCAAACTCAGGCATGCACACTGTCATGAAATTTACATATAATATTTATGAATTTTTGACATAATTTTTCACAGGTCCTTATGACCTATAGTATCAAATGCTTTGGTCAGATCTACAAATTTCTATATAGACCTCTGTTCTTTTATTGGCATTTTTCCTGAAGTTGTCAGACAGCAAACATCATATAAAATGTTCCTCTACCCTTTCTGAAATCATACTGCTTCTCAGGGAGGTGATTATCTTTCAGGTGAAGGATCCACCTATTGAGAAGTACTGGCAAGAATCTTACCATCAATGACTAAAAGAGAAAGCCTGCTGTGATAGTCACAGGATAATCCACTCCCTTTAGCTTAATAGAGATGGACAATGGAGGAATCCTTGAATTTTGGGGGGGGATAATGTCTTCATGCCATATAACATGGAAAATATCAGTGAGTTTTTGGATGTGCAATGGATCAGTACCTTGTAGATTTCAACTGGAACAGAATCAACACCAGGTGCTTTGTCACTTGAAAGGAGTCTAATGACATTCAAAACATCTTCTTCAGTTGGAACATTAGCTAGGGACTGATTGACTTCAATGTGAAGTAAGCTTTCATTGATTTTTGCATTGATTGTTGATGGTCTGTTAAGAACACTATGAAAGTGTTCATCCCATCTCTCTAGGATTATGTCCCAAGTTCCTTTATTTATAGTTCTTTGACCCATATGATGCCTTTAGGGGAACCTAAAAGCATTTTTGTTTGTTACTGTCTGCATAAAATTGAATTTCATCTATCTTCCTACTGAGCCAAGACTTATGCATCTCTCTATGCTTCATTTTACTTTACTTTTAAAGGAATTAAATGTTGCCTTCTTAGAAATGGATGAATTATCCTGCTGGTAAACCATGTAAAGTCCTTATTTTACATTGATCAGCTTCTGTATTTCCTCAATATTTTCTTCCTTTTTTATTGATGTTTTATTTTTCCATATACATGTTATAAAAGTTTTTCAACATTCATCCATATGCCTATGTATATTTTTAAGTTAAAATTATTTCCACCCTCCCTTCACACACTCCCTTCTCTCAGCAGCAAACAGGTTAATATTGTACATACACCTTTGTGTTAAGCATATTTAAAATTAGTCATTTTAGTTGAGGAATTAGGATTAAGGGAAAGAAATACATAAGAGATATTTTCTTAAAATTAATGTAATGTTCAAGAGCTTCTGAAGGATTTTTTTACTTTCTTTTCTTTTTTTTTCTTTTCTCTGGATTGGGATAGCATTGTCCATTGCTGGTCTAAGAGGGTTGTCCTAGCTCTCTGGACTGATGAGAGCAGCTGCATCCATTGGAGTTGATCATCTCACAATGTTCTTGGTAGTGTAACTTAGATTCTTGATTTCATCCTTTTCATCAGAACTGTCTTGGCATTAGCAAGTGTTCTAGCCCAGATGAGCAAATGCATTTCTGAACACCAGATCTCTGAAAGCTGCCCCCTCTTTTTCTGCTCCACTGTTGTCAAATGTTGACTCAGTTTTTCCTCCAAGTTAGAAACAAATTCTTGTTGCCCAGAGAGACACTCTAATCTCTTGGCATTCACTCTACTCTTTTTGCCTTGGAGCTGCCTCTTTGGTTGAATATGAATATTTAGTTTACAAAGGATGAATCTATGATCAGTACAGTACTCTGTATCACACATTGCTTTTGTCACTCTAACATCCTGAGTGTCTCTTCTACTTTTGATCACATGTGTAATAGGTTTCAGTGTTTGTTACATGGGTGCATCCAGGACGTTTTATTGCATTTAGGTAAACAGAAGACAGTATTTGTGAAAAGAAGGTCATGAGATATGCAAGTCTTCAGTAATAGGTGACCATTGCTGCTACTGTTTCCAACTTCATTCCTCCCAAGGACTCCCTGCCATGACTGATAATCTGAGCCTACTCTACCATTAAAGTCACCCAGAATTATAAACTTGTCCTCTTTTGGTGCATCGATGATAATAGTCTCCAGGTCTTAATATTTTTTTTTATTTCACTTCATCAATATTCTTCATTATGGGAGCATAGGTTCTAATGATGGTGGCATGGCATTTTCCTGGAATTGACAATCTCATTATCTTGAGATTGTTCTTCACTCCTTTTGGTAGGCATTCAAGAATGTTGACTAGATGAGTTTTGATTATAAAACCTTCCCCAGCTTCACAGTGTTCCCCTTCACTACAGACACTCCAGAAAATCCTGTATCCAGCTCTGACTTGACTAAGCTGGCCTTCATTTGCCAGCGTAGTTTCAGGCTGCTATTCAGGGCTCCTATTTTGCTATGATGCCTTCTGAGTTCTCTTGCAACAAGAGCTGTTAATCTGTCAGGTCTAGTGGATCTTTGAAGGTCTACAAGAGTGCACAAGTTGAGTACTGTGAAAAGGTCCACTTACCAAGTAGTGTTCTTTCCAATATGCATTGACAATGAGGTTGACACACACATTTCCAGAGTTAGGTCAGGATTTTGGAGACTCTAAACAAAAGTGTAGGAGAGAAGATGTATTAGAATACCAAATTGCAAGTCTAAAGAGTCTTGTGCTGACCTCATTGCTATATGCCTGTGCAATCTGCCAGGGCCATCTTAAACCAAATCACTTTCATTTAAATTGTTTTTGGAAAATTCTGAAGAAGGAAAGTTCATGATTTTGTGAGAAATCAAGAAACACCAAGTTGAAACTAAAAACAATTAAAAAAACTCATTGGAAAAATAATTGACTTGGAAAATAGATCCAAGACAAGTAATTTAAAAGTTGACTACCTGAAAGCCATGACCAAAAAAACCCCCTCTAGACATCATCCTTTGAGTTATAATAAAGGGAATTACCCTGATATTCTAGAACAAGAAGATAAAATAGAAATTGAAAGAATTAGCCTCCTTAAAGAGATCACAGATTGAAAACTTCCAGGAATGTTCTAATCAAATTTTAGAACTCTCAGGTTAAGGAAAATATTGCATGTAGCCAGAAAGAAACTAGTCAATTATCATGGAAGTAAATCAGAATACTACAAGATTTAGCAGCTTCTGCATTCAAGGTTTGAAATACTTGGAATATGTCATTCTGAAAGGCAAAATAGCTTGGATTACAAGCAAGATTCAATGAACCAGCAAATTGAGCATACTCTTTCAGGGGAAAAAATGTGTATTCAATGAAACAGGGGACATTCGAGGTTTCTTATGAAGACTGGAGTTTTAAAAAAGGTGATCTGCAAATGTAAGAATCAAAGAAGCATAAAAAGATAAATAGGAAAGAGAAATCATAATGGACTTAATGATGTTGAACAGCTTATATTCCTGCATGTGAAGATGATAATGATTATGCAAATGAATTTTTTCATTATTATGGGAGTTAGAAGGAGCATATATAAGCTTGGCACAGGTAGGATTAGGTGTAAAGGGATAAAATATTTAAAAGTGGAGATAAGGGGTGAGAAAAGAATGTAAAGAAAAAAGAGAAAAGGGATTTAGAATGTGGTAAGATATTTAACATAACAAAGGCAAGAAAAAGATTTTGTGGTGGAGTAGAAAAGGGGGAGTTGAGGGGAAGGGAGTGAGTGAGTCTTACTTTCATTAGAATTTGCCAAAAGAGGGAATAATTTATAATGTCAATTGGATACAGAAATCCATCTAACCCTACAGTTATAGGAGAGGAAGGGGATGAAATAAATTAGGGGAGGGTGATAGAAAAGAAGATTTTGTGTGTGTGTGTGTGTGTCTGTGTGTGTGTGTCTGTAGGTGGGGTAGGCAGAAGGAAACACTTTTGAGGTAGGATAAGGTAAAAAGAGAGAAAGAATAGAATAAATGGGCATCAGGGAATAGGATGGAAAGAAATTAGTTAGCAATAGTAGCTATGGTGAAAATATTGAATCACATTTGTCTAATAAAGGTCTCATTTATTATAGAGAAATAATGGTGTTTGTGAATACAAATCAAAGCTTATTTTCCTTTATTTTTCTCAAGGTTTCTTTTATGGAGGATCTATATTTTATTTCACAACATAAATTATATGAAAATGTTTTTAGTCACTGCACATTTTAAGCTATATCAATTTATAAATTGATTAAATAAATAAATTTGTTTTAAAAAAGCAAATCCTCAAATGAAAAATGGTCCAAAGACATGAACAGTTTTTTTGATGAGGTTATCAATGCCATCTATGGTCTAACTTACTCTTGATTGGATTGGCTAATAGGACACAAAAGAAAAATGAAAAATGTTGGAGGGGATTTAGGGAAAATGAAACAATTATGCATTATTGATCAAGTTGTGAAATTCAGCCATTCCATAGAGCAAATTTTAACTATGCCCAAAGGACTATAAAATTATGTCTACCCCCTAGAATGCCATTTCTAGGGCTGTATTCTAGAAGAGATGAAAATATGGGGGAAATGACCTATATACCTAAGAATATTTATTGCATTTCTTTTCAGGTGGCAAGGAACTAGAAACTTAGGAGATCCGTATCTGCAGTTTAATTACTGAACAAATTGTGAATTGTTATTATGATTGAAAGTTTTTTGTTATAAGAAATTATGAGCAGATGCAATGTAAAATATACTAAATACAAAGTAATAGCAATATTATAAGATTAAAACAGTATGAATCAACTATTTTCAGTAATTCTAAGGTAATTCTGAAGGATTTATGATAAAAAATTCTATTAGTCCCCAGAAAGAGAGCTGGTGTTTTCACAATACACAATGAAACATTTATTTTTACTTTATTTTTCTTGAGGTTACTTTTCTGGGGGGACTTCATGTCTTCTTTCACAATACGAATATCATGGAAATGTTTGACATAACCACACATTTTAACCTATATTAAATAACTTTTTTTTTCTCATTGCTGGAGTAGCATGGAAAAAAGGGAGAGAATTTGGAACTCAAAAGTTTTTAAAATGAACTTTAAAACTTATTTTTTCATGTTACCAGGAAAAAAATTAAAAAAGAACTGTAAAAATAATACCAGAGAATAATGTTTGAGTGTTCTTCTGGACAAAAATTGCTTAAGGGTTCAATTGGATACTCTATATAAAACCTATCCAAACATGAACTGCTATTATTTTTCCACACCTACATAAAACTTACAAAATATAAAGTGT
Source organism: Macrotis lagotis (assembly GCF_037893015.1). NCBI lineage: Eukaryota > Metazoa > Chordata > Mammalia > Peramelemorphia > Peramelidae > Macrotis > Macrotis lagotis. The sequence goes on from NC_133658.1 coordinate 135,345,239, forward strand.
GCTGGTGAGTATTATTTAAATTATAAAAGAACAATATATTGTTAAATACACACACACACATATATATATAATATACATGCAAATTTAAATTATAAAAGAATATAAATACTTGATAAATTTTATATGAAGATGTTTGAAGTGAGACTGATAAAAGTGTGATAAACTAAACAAACATGCCAAATACTCATAATTTCTCAGCTTAAAATTTGTTTTATCATTTTCCAGTTCTTCCTTCTCCTTCTAAGCAACAGCTACAGAAAATATAAATAATAAAAACAGTATCATCTCTTGTTTATTACTTAATGTTTACCTTGGGAAAGTAGACTGAAGCTAGATTATTCTAATGCTAGAGAAATCATGAATGTTATTCTATCTGTTCCTCATTTGATGAGGGAAAATTTTAAAAAAGAGATAGAAATCAATAAGGACTTAGAATATTTTACTAAGTCTGGGAGTCCATTTGCATGGGTACTCTTTCCACTGATAAAATTCAGAGATCTTCTACATGAACTCATCTGGTGTGTTTCTTTTCTGATTTTTCTTTTTAAGTTCCTCATAAAATCAACCAACAAACAGTCATTTTTGGTGACATTAGAAATTTTTAATTTTTTTCTTCAATCAATGAAAAAATTAAATTGTTTCCCTCCAATTCCTCCTGCCCCTTCCCATTAAGATTAATTGAAAAGAATATCCCCCATTGCAAATATGTACTGTCAAGCAAAACTAATTCCTGAATTGATCATGTCCAAAAATTGCAACGTAGCTCTTTACTGAATCCACTGGCTCTCTACCAGGTAGTAGATAGCATATTTGAATATAAATCCTCAAGAATCATGACTGATCATTGAATTGATTGGAATTCCTTAATGTTTCCAACTGTTTCTCTTTACAGTATATTTTTCTTTATTTATTTTTTATTTTTTTAGGTTTTTACAAGGCAAATCAGGTTAAGTGGTTTGCCTAAGACCACACAGCTTTAAGTGTCTGAGACCAGATTTGAACTCAGTTACTCCTGACTCCAGGACTTGTGTCACCTAGCTTCACCTACAGTACATTTTTAAATAAATTGTCTGCTAGGTTCTGCTTCCTTCACTGAAAACAAATCTTCCTAAGTTTCTCCAAATATACTTCCCTCATCATTTCAGACAATTCAATAGTATTCCAATACATGCATATACCTTAAGTTCTTAATCCATACTACAAGAGATGGGTACCTCTCAACAAGCTTTTATTTAAGGATTTGCCTTGCCTACCTACAGAAAGGCTTCTTCGATTTTTTAATCATTGTATTTTAAATGCATACCTTTAACTCTCTCTTGGTGATCATTCTCTCATACTTAAGTCCAGTTTAGCTTCCTTTATCTTCAGATACAGAATCAATGTCATCTTTTACTCCAGTTTTTGTGAGCAACTGTGGAGTAAAATGCTAAACTGACTTAGACCTCTCCATTCCTTTGCCCTTTCAAATGCCTTGAAACTATGTAATTCTATGATAAACAGTTACCACCTTACAGAGTAGCTCATTCCACTTAGGCATAGCTCTGAAACTTTTTTTTCTTTCCATCAAACTTAAATTCACTTTTTGGGGGGAAGTGGGGTTTCTCACCCATTCCCCCAGGTTCTGCTCCAGGGAAAAGAAGAATAATTCTACTTCCTCTTCCACTGGAGAGCAATAGGATTCTAATTCAGGACTCCTGATTACATATTCATTCTTATTTCTACTGCAAACACACTTTTTCTTAGTCTTAATTTTTTTTTGTGGGAAATCTTGCTTGTGGACAAAATTGTCAATCTTTCTCTAAATTTCTTCAGCTAAGAAAAACAAATGGCGAATTCTATTCCCAACTCACAAGGATGTGCTAAAGATAAGTGAGGCAACATGTCAGAAAGCACTTAAAGCTCAATGATGGCAACACACTAAATAGATGCAAAGCATTTTTATTAAAACATACTTTCTCAGTTAAATTCTAAATGGACATCAAAAATTCCAACATGACTCATTCTAGGTGTCTCTCAATTCCAGGAGCAAGGAAGAACCTTTAACAAATTTGGATACAATGGGAAGCCATATGCTTGGACAAATATTCAATAATATACAATTATTAATGCTCATTTGTGAATGCATTTGACTGACTAAAAATGCATTTGATCGATATTTGATCAAATACATAAGCAAATTCCATAGGAGTCAAGATGTATTAACCTATTTTCCCTATCTTTGTCTCAGCCACTCATTTCACTAAAAGTGTCATACTTTATGCCAAATAAAATAACTTATTCTTTTCTCATCTCCCAACTTAACATTTGCTATACTTGAACTACAGCTAAGGGGAAAAAAATGAGTCAGAAAAGTAACTTATTCATTATCTTAAATAGTCAGGATTAATCGCCATATTTGTGTATACATATTGTTTCATTAAATGATTCACTCCCTATAAAGACCTTTGGCACTTTTTTTGCATTATATGAAAATTATTATTTATTTAAATTAAAACTTTCTTGAAATACATTTTAACCCAATTGTTTCATATTAATATACATTGTATAATAGAAAGAAATCTATTTTATTTTTCTGAGTATGCAATTATATAGCTTTTATAAATAAAAAGGAGCAATGCCATCATTTTTGTTCATTGTAGACAGGAAAAAAATTTGAAATTAGACATCAGCTTAATCTTTTAGATGTTTGAACCATTGTACCTATGCCTTTTTATGTATCTATTATAAAATGCCCTAGAATTCAATTCAGAGCTTATTAAATCTAAATTGTATAGAGATAGAGATAGAGATACAGGGATAGATATAGGGATAGATATAGGGATAGATATAGAGATAGATATCAATATATACATATACATAGATGTAGAAATATAGATAAATATACAAATGTCTATTTATCTACCTCTATCTCTATCTCTATCTCTATCTCTCTATCTCTATCTAATCTATCTATCTATCTATCTATCTATCTATTTATCTATCTATGTGCAAGAACCACCCTTACCATATTGCTAAAAGAGGGATCACTCATTGTTTTCTTGCATTCTACAGTGATCAAGAAAATTATTACATCCCAATATTTTCCATTCTACTTTTGTTTCCAATAAATGTTAGAAATTTTTCTTTATACATCAATGTCTTTTCTTCTTTTATCCCCCCTACTTCATTTATTTTATCCTGTCTCTCTACCAGTTTTCAAAACATATAAATACTGTCTTAAGACCATTTAAATAAATTCAGTTGAGCCACTATATGAGCACAAGCTGTGGCTTGTAGTACAATATTACATCTGTGCACATATCTCACTGCCATCCAAAAAGTCTGGTAGCATTTCTGAGTATACTATGACACTTAGGCAGGAAATTAAGCATCAACACTATGGCTCAGTGAACAGAAGCAAATATTCACCCTCGACTATACAAATCCATTTAGCAACAATATTTGGCTACACCAGCTAAGTCAATGACAAGTTAAAAGGATTTCTGAAAAGTAGTCTTGCTCTTCTTTTAAGGTTAGAAGCATGATGGCAGGTGGGAAATAGAAGAATGGCAGGAAATGATTCCTTTGGGGTTTCCTTTACAAGCTGTTTACTAAAAACATTGTAAGTTATTTATCATGCTCTGCTGAATGACATTATCTATGTGTTCAGCATATGGCTGAAGATGACATTCTCATTCTCCTTCCATCACTTCTTTCCCTCTCCAATCTTTCACATCTGTTTGCCTTAGATGTGAACCAAGCATCTTCCTTCTCAAAGACCCGTTAAAAATTGCAAGGTAGCAAGGCAGCTAACCTGGCAGTCACTCATTACTTATGAATCATCTGGCAATTTTGTAGTTTGACAATTTCACCTCATATATTTTAATATTGGTTTTGAAAGAGGAAAGTGAGTTACTTCCATTTCTTTATAGCTCCCTATAATTTCAACTTGCTCTTTACTTATGTATGAAGTCAGCTTGGGTGGAAAGGTTAGAAGCAGATGAATTTCAAGTTTCAGAGCCCAGGAAAGGCCAATAAAATGTGCAATAATCTTAATGCCGGGGTTTTGTCGAACTAAAATTGTATTTTATATTCACAGGTAAAACACCCTGAAAATGAGGATACACAACTGATATCTTTTAAGGATTCTTTTTTTTTTTCAATTTTATTCTTTTCCATTCTCATTTGGAATTTTCCCATTTTCTTTGTATGAAGAATGAACTGGTAAAAAAATTCCCTAAGAGATCTTCTAACCTCATCAAAGTCCAGTGAAGATAAGAATTTTTTTAAACCATACTAAGTGGAGTGTAGAACTATGTGCTGTCCTGCTTGCTTTCTGTACCAAATTATGCAATGAGGTTGAGCTTATATAACTCTCTAAATTTTATTCAAAAATTATTACAATAACACTGTGAGATAAGGGATGAACAAATAATATGCCAATTTATATATGGGAAAGCAATCCAAGAAAAGTTGAAATTCTTATCTATATTGAAAAATATAGGACTACAATCATAAACCAAATCTAATTCTCAAGGAAAGACTCAGTCTATTTACATGTTTTGTGAGATGCAATTATTTCTAGTTCTGTTCATTGTCTGAGCAGAGAAGATATTCTCATTCTTATTCTATTCTCCACAATCACTTCTTTAACCTTGCACCCCAATGATATCTCTCCCTTGATCCCCTATTTATTATATAAATTATTTACATTTCAAGTTATTCTATTCTTATTCTCTTTCTTCTATGTGTATATACTGAGATCCTGACTTTAGAATCAGTTGCTGCCTAGGCATGCATTGGTGGGAAAGTTCTTTATCTTTAAATTGAGTTAATAAAAGTATGTGAAGGGTTATTTTCCCCTATGTTTTTAGTGGGACAAAAGAAGGATAAAGACTAAAAAAGGGGACAGCTAGGTGGTGCAGTTGATAGTGCACCAACCCTGGACTCAAGAGGACCTGAGTCAAATCTGGCTTCAGACATTTAATAGCTACCTAGCTGTGTGTCCTTGGGTAAGTCACTTAAACCCATTGCTTAGCAAAAACAAACCAAAAAAAGACTAAAAAGGAAATTTAATTATAGCTATATATGTATATAAATATATATATCTATATGATATGAAAAAATGATCCAAATAATTATTGATCAGAGAAATGCAAATTGAAATAATAATAATAAAGTATCACCTCACACCTATCAGATTGGCTAAAATGAGAAAAGAGGAAAATGACCAATGATGGAGAAGTTGTAGGAGGATTGGGACATTTATGTATTGTTAGTGAAGTTGTGAAAGGATCCAACCTTTCTACAGAGAAATATGGAACTATACCCAAAGAACAATAAAACTGTTCATTCCTTTTTACCCAGCAATTCCAATTCTAGGCCTATAGCAAGATGAAATTTATAAAAAATGAAAAAAGTCCAAATGTTCCAAAACATTCATAGCAGCTCTTTTTATAGTGGCAAAGAATAGGAAATTGAGGGGATGTCCTTCAAGTGAGGAATGACTAAACACATTATAATACATGAATACCATGGAATATTATTGTTCTATAAAACACCATAAATGGTCAGACTCTAGAGAAACATGGAATGACTTATAGCATCTGCTGCTGAGTGAAGGGAACAGAACCGAGAGAACAATATACACATTAAGAAAAACATTGTGAGATGATCAACCCTGAAGGAAGCAGCTCCTCTCAGCAGGCCAGAGAGCTAGAACAACACTATTAGACCAGCTATGGACAATATTATGCCCATTCAGAGAAAGAAAAATAATACTAACAAAAAAGGAACCTTTCAGAATCTGATGAACATTTTATAAAAAATTATCTCTTATGTATTTCCCTTAATCCCAATTCCTCATATCAAAAATGATTAATCTGAACACATATTTATCAAAAAATAGGTATATACAATGCTAACCTGATTGTTCACCTCTGAGGGATGGGGGGTCATAAGGGAGGCAAAAGGTAATTAGTAACTTAATATATATGTACATATACATGGAAAAAATAAATTAATAATTAAAAATAAAGAAGAACAGGGTCATGCTACAGAAGAATGGAATGATGAGAATAGATACTATAGAAAAGGAAGAACTGCTAAATATTTATTTCACTTCAACTTTCTCTGCTGAAGAGATCTATTCTTCGACTAGATCAAAACTAGACAATACTAATATCTTTGGTTTCCTAGCTGCTCAATTTTCTTGACACAGAATTTCTGATCCTACCTGATTTTATATGTGCCCCATCATCAAATTCTCTATGCCCCGATTTCTTCATATATAAAATGAGAGTATTTGATTTGATGATTTCTGATATCTTTTCCATCTCTGAATCTAACATATAGATGATAGTGTTAATAAATGATGGCTAACTTAAAGTGAATCAGTTGAACTATATAAAGAGTTATTAAGATGTGCCCGATTGTTCTGAATGAATTCAGTTCATAAGACCTACAGGAATTAAATCCATAGGTGATAGGATATCTGGAATATATGATCACTTCCTTTCTGGTATTGTTCTTAAACAATTATAGAGAATAGAAAGTCAGCCACAAGACTTGAGAATTTAGTATTCAACCACAAATAGTTCAATATCAATTAAACTCAATACTAACAAATTCAAATTCTTAATGAGCCTAGCCTTTATTCCTGATAAAACTTTAGAGGGTATTATTAAAAGGAAAACTGCTGAACATCTAGAAAGAAAAACAAGGATCGATCATTAAGATTGAGAATAATTTTATCAAAAACTTTTCATATCAGAATAAGTGCATTTCATTTTTATAGGGTTAATATAATTGTAGCTTGCTTGATTTCATTTTCTTTCATTCTCCCTTCCCTTGATAGTGAATAATATAATATAGGCTTTACATATATAAATAGGTTAAACATATTTATATAATAGTCATGTTGTGACAGAAGAATCTGAGCAAAAAAGCAAGAAAAACCATGAGAGGGCAAAAAGGAAAAACCATGAAGTTAAAAAAAAATTTTGAGGGTCAGATATGTGGTGGAGTGCATAGTGCACTGGCCCTGGAGTCAGGAGGAGCTGAGTTCAAATCCAATCTCAGAAACTCAATAATATATCCATGGGCAAGCCATTTAACCCCATTGCCTTGGCAAAAAAAAATAAATAAAAACCATAAAAAATAATTTTTAACTAGAAAATGGCATGTTTTCTTCTGCCTTCAGACACCACAATTCTTTATCTGAATGTGGATGGTATTTTCATCACAAAGCTTTTAGAATTCTTTGATTACTGTTCTGATGGGGTGAGCTAACTAAGTTCATTTCTCAACACACAATTTTGTTGTTAATATGTACAAGGTTCTCCTAACTCTGTTCACTTTACTCAGCATCAAATTATTTAAGTAATTTCAGGCTATTCTGAAATTGATCTGTATATGCTTTCTTACAGAACAATACTGTACCATGACATTGATATGCCACAATTTGTTCAGCCATTTCCCATTTGATTAGCATTCCCTTAATCTACAATTTCTTGCCAGCACAAAAAGAGTTGTCATGAATAATTTTGTATAAGTTGATCTTTTTCCTTTTTCATGACATTTTTATGAATCAAAACTCATAGAAGTTTTGTTGGATTGATGATTATGCACAATTTTATTGTTCTTGTGGTACAGTTCCAAATTGTTCTCCAGAAGGGCAGAATCAATTTACATCTTCACCAAGAGTGAGTGTCCCAAGTTTTCAATGTCCTGTCCAAAGTTCATTGTATTCCTTTCTTCATATTATCAATCTGATTCGTATAAGGTGGTATCTCAGAGTTGTTCTAATTTGCATTTCTCTAATCAGTCATAATTAAGAGAATTTTGTATGACTAAACATATCTTTACTTCCTTCTTAAAATTGTCCATGTTCTTTGATAATTTTTCAATTGAAGAATGACATTCTTATTAATTTGTCTCAGTTCTATCTGTGTGTGTGTATATATATATATATATATATATATATATATATGCGTATGTATATATACATATATATATATATGTATATATACATATATCGGGTTTTTGCAAGGCAAATGGGGTTAAGTGGCTTGCCCAAGGCCACACAGCAAGGTAATTATTAAGTGTGTGATACTGGATTTGAACCCAGGTACTCCTGATTCCAGGACCAGTATTTTATCCACTGCACCACCAAGCCACTTCTCTCTCTCTCTCTCTCTCTCTCTCTCTCTCTCTCTCTCTCTCTCTCTCTCTCTCTCCATATATATATATGTATATATATACATATATATGTATATATATACATATATATGTGTATATATATATTTTTTTGTATAAATAAGTTCTTGATTAGGAAACCTAGCTGTAAAATTTTCTTCCCAACTTTCTGTATTCATTTTAATTTTGCTATTTGATTTTATGTGTGCAAAACCTTTTTAATTTAATGTAATTAAAATTATCTATTTTACATATTCTAATGTTCTCTTATCTCTTGCTTTGTCAAAAACATTTACCCTCTCAATAGATCTGCCTGATATACTATTCCCAGTTTTTGTAATTGACATATGTTATCTCTGTCTATGTCTAAATTCTGTACTCATTTACATCTTATCTTGGCAAAGGGTGTGAGACTTTTGTCTTTGCCTCATTTCTGCCACACTATTTTCCATTTTTTCCAGCAGTTTTTGTCAAATCCTGAATTCTCCCAGAAGCTGGATTCTTATCAAATAGAAGATTACTCTATTCAGTTTGTCCTGTTTATTTTAGACCTAGTAATTCCACTGATCCATAATTTTATTCCTTAATCAGAAGCAAACGATTGTGATGCTGCCTACTTTATAATATAATTTTACATACGGTATGATTAGACCACTTTCCTTTACTTTTTTTGTTCATTAATTGTCTTGATATTTTTGACCTTTGTTCCTCCAAATGAATTGTGTTCCTATTTTTCCTAGATGAATAAAATATTTTTTAGTTTGATTGCTTTGTGCTGCATAAGAAAATTAATTTAGGGATAATTATCATTTTTATTATAGAGCTATATAGATTTGTGTAAAAAAGTGCTTGTAATTGTTTTAATATAATTTTTGAGATTGTTTTGGTAGGTAGACATCCAAGTATTCTATGTTGTCTACAACATAAATATATTTTCCAAGTCTTGTGGATAGGCCTTGTGTGTGTGTGTGTGTGTGTGTGTGTGTATTATATAAATGCTGTTATTTAATGAGGGTTTGTTTTATAAATTGTAACTTCACTCAAGTAGTTAAACATTACATTTATTATATGAAAATACATGAAAAATATATACGTTTATTATATAAAATCGATTATTTGAAAATAATACTTATATATTATATGAAAATGTAAGTCACAATTTCAGTTTTCCTAGAACAATTATCCAATATAATAAGAAAATGAAAGAAAGAAATGTAGGAAACAAATATTTCTTTAGCACCTGACACATGCCTTTCTATAAACATTTCATTTAATACTCACAACAATTTTAGAGAGGAAACTGACAGGTAGAGCCTAAGTAACATTACATGAGACACACTACTAGAAAAAATCTGAAACCTGATTTTACTTCATGGATTCCTCATTCCAAGTCCAGTAATCTATCCACTGTATAATCTAGTTGCTAATCTGTATCAATGGTGGGAGTTTACATATGAGGAGTTCCCTAGACCATCAGTATCGTTTGTCTGAACAACAATAATAAGGTTTTCAGAATGGTGTAGGGGAGGTGTGTGATTCAATGACTTTCAATTTCCTCATTCCTAAAAAGAAGTCATTAGACTAAATGATCAACAATTTCTCATTAATTTTTTAAACTCATTTGAAATCAAAATTTCTTTTTTAACTATAAAAATATTATATGTGTAAATCAATAGCATAAAATGATACTTTCAAGCAATCATTTTGCATGAGATTTTGAATTTCACAATTTTTTCCAACTTCCCTCCCTTCCCACTCCCCTCAACCCAAATGAAAGAACTCTTGATATAGTTTTCATTTGCTTACATGATATGTATAGATCCACATCAAAGGTATTGAGAAAAGAAACAGATCAAAGAGGAAGAAAGAAAACATTAGGGAGATCAAAATTTCATAATATATATGACAACTTTAAAAAATTGAAGATGATAATGTATGGTCTTCATTTAATCTCCACCATTCCTCAACCTGGATACAGATGATCTTCTCCTTCACAGATCCCTTAAATTTGTCCCTGATTTTGCACCAATGAAGTGACCAATTCCAACATGGTTAATTATCACCCCAAGTTGTTCTTAAGGTGATTAATATCCTTCTGATTCTGCTGCTGTATCTTGTTAGTAATATACAAAAATGATGAGGATTTATTTAGTTTTACTTTAAATCTTGAGATACAGCTAAACTTGCTAATTGTTTCCAGTACTTTTTTAGATAATTTTTTTTAGAATCCTTTAATTATAACATCAAATCATGTGCAAGGAATGGGAGTTTTTTCCTATGCAGATTCTAATTCCTTAACTTTCTTTTTCTTCTCTTATTGCTAAAGCTTACATTTCTAATACAATATTGAATAATAGTGGTGGTAACAGGCATCCTTTTTTCACCTCTGATCTTAGTGGGAAATCTTCTAACAGCCCAATTGCATATAATGCTTATTGATGATTTCAGATAGATATTGCTTCTCTTTATAAAGAATAATTCATTTATTCTTATGCTCTCTAGAGTTTTTAGTAGGAATGGGTGCTGTATTTTTCAAAGGTATTTTCAGGATCTATTAAGAAAATCATATGATTTTGGTTAGTTTTGTTATTCATATAGTCAATGATGCTGATAGTTTTCTTAATATTGAACCAACACTTCTTTTCTGGAATAAATACTGTTTGGTCATAGAGTATTCTCCTAGTGATTACTGACTGTAATCTCTTTGCTAATATTTTTTTAAAAATTTTTGTGACTATATATTCACTTGGGAAATTGGTCTATAATTTCCTTTCTCTGTTTTGACTCTTCCTGGTTTAAGTATCAATTCTACATTGGTGTCATTGAAAGATTTATTCAGAGTTCTGACTTCACTATTTTTTTCATATAGTTTAATATAGAATTGGAACTAATTGCTTCTTGAATATTTAATAGAATTGTATTGTGAATCCTTAGAGAAGACCTTTGTATGAATCTGACCTTGGAAGTTTTGTCTTAGTGAGCAAGTTGATAGCTTGTTGAATGTCTTTTTCTGAGATAGGATTTTTAGGTTATTAGTTAATTTAATTGAATTTGATTAATTTAGGTATTTAACTAATTTCCTCTTGTTTTAGCTTGGGGAAATTTATATTTTTGTGAATATTTTGTGAATATTTCTCCATTTCACTCATATTATCAATTTATTTTCATATGACTTCAAAAATAGTTCTGAATTGTTACTTTAATTCCACCACATTGGTGGTGAATTCTTCTTCATTTTTTTAAAACTTTTTTTTTTTATTTAAGGCAATGGGGTTAAGGGCTTGCCCAGGACCACACAGCTAGGCAATTATTAAGTGTCTGAGGCCAGATTTGAACTCAGTTACTCCTGACTCCAGGGCTGGTGCTCTATTCACTGTGCTAACTAGCCCCCCACCTTTTTCATTTTTGATAGTAGTTTTCTCCTTTTATTAAACAAAGTGAAGAAAGTTTATCTACTTTACTGTTTTTTCATAGAACCAACACTTGGTTTGATTTATTAATCCAGTAATTTTCTTGCTTTCAATTTTATCAATTTCTTCATTAATTTTCAGAATTTCTAGGGGGACCTAGGTGGCATAGTGGATAAAGCACGGGCCCTGGAGTCAGGAGTACCTTGGTTCAAATTCGGTCTCAGACACTTAATAATTACCTAGCTGTGTGGCCTTGGGCAAGCCACTTAACCCTGTTTGCCTTGCCAAAACCTAAAAAAAACAAGAACAAAAAAATTTTCTGAATTTCTATTTTGGTATTTAATTGCAGATATTTAATTTGTTCTTAACTTTTTAATTTGCAAGCTCATTTCATTGATCTCCCTTTTCTCTGTTTTATTCATATAATCATTTATATACATAATATATTCCCTAATAACTGCTTTGGCTGTGTCCCATACATTTTGTATGCTGTCTCATTATGGTCATTTTCTTGGATGAAATCATTAATTCTTTCTATTATTTGTTATTTGATCCACTTATTCTTTATAATTATATTATTTAATTTCCATTTAGTTTTAGGTCTATTTTGCCATGAGACTTTCATGTATATGATTTTGTTGCAACATGGTCAGAAAGGTTTTCCTTCACTATTTCTGATCTTCTGTATTGAAGTATGAGAGTTTTATGCCCTTGTGCATGGTCAATTTTTGTGTAGGTGATATGTACTGCAGAAAAAAAAGATATATTGATTTCTCTCTCCATTCAATTTTCTCTAAAAGTCTATAACGTCTAAGTTTTCTAGCACTCTATTTTTCTCCTTAACGTACTTTTTGTTTATTTTATGTTTACAATTCTCTAATTCTGTGAGAGGGAGGTTTGAAGGCTCCCACCAGCAGAGTTTTGTGGTCCATGAATTCCCATAACTCATTATGCTTCTCCTATAAGAATTTGGATGCTAACTGCTTGGTGCATTTATATTTAGTAGTAAAACTACTTCATTATCTATGGTACCTTTTATAAGAATATAGTTTCCTTCATTATCTCTTTTAATGAGATCTACTTTTGCATTGCTTTGTCTAAAATAAAGATTGCTTGCTACTCCTGCTTTTTTCACTTCAGCTAAGCATAATATATTCTCCAGCCTTTTAGCTTTACTTTGTATGTATCTCTCTCCTTCAAATGCATTTCTTGTAGGTAGTATATTGTAGAATTATGATTTTTAATCCACTCTGTTAGCCACTTGCATTTTAAGTAAGAGTTCACCCCATTAACATTCAAAGCTATAATTTCTGACTCTTCACTGCCCTCCATGCTATCCTCCCTTAATTGTATTTTTCCACTTTTTCATTTGATCCCTATTTCCCCAAGGTTGTTTTTTTGCTTCTGAATAACACCTGCTTCAGTGTGTTTACCACTTTATATCCAACCCCCTCCTGCTCGGGGACCTATTCCGAGCCTTCCTGCTCGAGGACCTATCCCGAGCCTTCCTGCTCGGCCACACTACCCCGAGCCTTCGCCTGGATACATACCTTTCCCCGGTCTTCGGTCGTCACGGACCCGTCGGTCTTCGGACGCCGGACCCTCCTTTGGGGAAGGAGGGCAATAACTGGACAGAACACCCGGTTGCAGTCTAACAGCAGGTCTTTATTGCTTACATAGCAGCGAAAAAATGGCTCTCTCCTTCCCCAGTCCCATCCCTTATATAGTCTTCTGCTCCTCCCCCGAGCTCCTCCCCTGTTCCTCCCTCATGGGCGGAGCCACTCCTGTTACTGGGGCGTTCCCAGCACCCATGTGGGCGGGTTCACACCCCCAGGCGTCTCCTAACCCATAGGTGGCCAAGGTCCAGAGCTGGGTCCAGAGCAATTCCCCCTTTTTGTTTAAACAGGGGTAGTGTCCATTTTTGGTCTTCTCTGGGATTCTGGAGAAGAGCACGAGGGTCAGCCTTTGATAGCGTATTTTTGCAGCAAGCATATGTAGCAAAAGCCTATAATAATAATATCATTTCAGATCTGATTTAAATACACATACACAGACATATGTACGAACTCACAGAAAACAATCATTTTTAACCAAGCTGTGATTGATGCCCTGGCCGGCATCAATCACAGAATATAGGAACATTTTCCTATCCCTCCAGGCCAGTAGAGAGATGTGAAAATGTCTCATTGAAATTTAACTACACCTATCATTGTTTTTGATGAACCAATTAAGACCGGTCAAGAAAAAATAACCTTTTTAGAATCAATTAGAATGTCTTGAGGAACCTCTTATATAAATTTATTAAGAATTCTTAAATAACCAATTAATATAAAATTTGAATGCATTCTTAACTAACTCTATAAAATATAATTTTAACTATTCTAGCACACAAAAATGTAATTATAAGTACAAGCACTAGTGATGTCTATTTTGCAGTAACACAGGATAGTTCTGGCAGAAGGCCTCAATCCTTAGAGAAAGCGCTGCCTGCAGTCGCTTTCACCAGGAAAGATGAAATGCAAAACGGTGGATAATAAATATTTATATTGGTACTGAACGAGGAGTGCGATGAATAAGAGACATGGTATCTGCCTTGATGTTGGTCAAGGCAGTCTTCATTAGGGATATTAAAAACCGTATCAAGCAGGGGCCAAAAATACAAAGGAGAAATAATATGGCAACAGGACCTATCCAGCTGAATAACCACTGTAAAAATTGTAAATGCTTGAGATAGTTAGCAATATTAAAGGCAGCAGTTTGATGATTTGAAAAATCAGTCGAAATATTTCTCAGTTCTTGAAGCAATAAGGCTAACTGATGAATGTCTGATGAAGCATTATGAGATAGTAGTGCACCCTGTAATGCAGCCCGTATCCGAAGCCATGAACCAACAAAGGAAGAGTTGGTAAGATTTACCTGTAATGGAGTGACACACAATGGTTTTATATCTATAATGACAAGGAATTTGGGTTATCAATTCATGGTAAGGCAAGCTCATTTCCAATGTAAACTACTACAGGGGCCAAAGCATCTATTTCCTTTTGAAGTGCCCAATTTATATGATTTTGGGTGGTCCACATGGATGATTGCTGGGTCAAGAAGTTCTGCAATACAGATGCCAAATATCCTTGTCGTTGGTAAAGATCCTGAATTTGGAATTCCTCATAAAGTGAGAAAGCAAAATTTATAATATTAAAAGCAAGATCAATCACTTCACGCTTTTGCAATGGAATTGAAGGAAGATTCTCACGAAGTTCATTCCACAACTCATCTATAGGATGTTGTGCCCATGGTTGTTTAGCTTTTACCGGTACAAGTTGATATTTTTGGCGTTTCAGGATAAATATTGCGCGACCATGATGCTGAGAAGTTAAAGTGTCAGTGAGTATGGCATTGGGACAAGAAATGCGGTAAGGTTGAAGACCTGCGTGTTGTTGATCATGTTTTTCAATGGATGTGTTTTTTGTATGACAAAGGAGGAAAGCATAGTCAGGAGGTGCACGAGTCTCAGCTACGAATCGATAACATAACTTGTCAGTATGTCCTTGAGTATCATGGCAGGTCGAATTCAAATTGCCAAAAATAGAACGCCATGTCCCAAATGTAAAATCTGAGCAGGATGTACCTTGCTTACAGGGGAATATGCGGATGGAAGCATCTATTGGTGCAAATGGTAGACCCAATCGCCACAAATGTGGGTGGGCAGTCCCCAGGGGAAAGGCAACTGGTGCAGGAGCTGCTATTTGTTTGTATTTCTTCGTAGAGGAGATATAATCCCAAAATCGTAGGTGCACAGAAGAATTGTATATTGTAGGGGCCACATGTTGGAACCCCAGTAGAGCAAGCATGTATCGGAACCCAGGTATCTCCATCTCCTTCAGGGCAGGCAGCGAAAGACACTGTACCATTATAATAAGAGGCAAGCTGCATGTATGCCTGTGATGTTTCATGGGTGCATTCAGGGAATGTGGGATGGATAACATGGTTACATTTAGACGGGTGATATGATTCTTCAATTCTTGTGTATGATGAAAAGAGGAAGAAAAAAGTTTACTTTCTAATTTGATACATGTGTTATCTAAGCTTGTATCATCCGAAAGTATGGTGTCTGTATAAAGACATATCGGTGGATTAGAAGCATATACTGTAAAATTGTACTTAGTTATCTCAGTTTCCTGTACTTTCTGCATATCTCGGTGTTCAGTGTCCCCCTACTAACTTGGTGGCATTCCCTTTTATCTTAAATGGAGGTGTCATGTCATGCCATCCTAAAGCTTTAAGAGCTGGCGGGGTCCACTACCAACCCCCAGAACCATGCACCTTGTTGATCTTCCTGCACTCTATGTGCCTCAGTAAGATTATACCATTTACTGTTGAGAGCTTGTGTCCCGGGTAGCAGACTCAGGGCAAGGAGGGCAAGAGTCAAGGTCTTCATTCTCTTTTCTCTCCTTGGGTGTCGCCGTCCTCTCCATCTCCGTCTTCTCTTTCTTATTTTTATCTTCTCCGAGGTCTCTGACCCACTTGGTTGGAGCCCAGACTGGTTTCTCCTTTTCTTTGCCATCCGGATTTGGATCTGGTTGAATACAAAGATACCCTTGTCCATTTATAATTACCGAGCCTGGGCCATGCCATTGGCCATCTGGGCTTTTCCACAGTACTCGGTTGCCTATTGGGCAGGGAGAGGGATGGCTAGTTGCGTGTGTGTGGAGTGTTCGTGAAGTTCCTGCGAAAAAACGCAAAGCTGGGGAGGTACCATCATCTCTCAATTGAAGAAAATTCATGGTGTATACGGCCTGTGCTAATTGTGTATATATAAGGCGGCCACGACCACTGACTCCCCCTTTTTGTTTAATGAGGAGGGTTTTAAGGGTGTGGTTAGCACGTTCAACTATGGCCTGACCAGTGGGATTATATGGAATTCCAGTTTTGTGTAAAATGGAAAATTCTTGACAAAAGTTTGCAAATGCCTTGGAAGAATATGCAGGGCCATTATCTGTTTTTATGGCTGTAGGAACTCCACAAGTAGAAAAACAGGTTAAAAGATGTGCTATAACATGGCGGGGCTGCCTCACCAGGTTGAATTGATGCCATGACAAAATTAGAAAAGGTGTCTATGGAGACATGAATAAGGGTTTTCCCATAGTGAGTAACATCCATCTGCCATAAAGCATTAGGATGGTCTCCGCGGGGATTAATAGCACAATCAATGGGTGGGGGACGAAATGGAGCACAGCCAAGGCATCGTTTCACTATATCCCTGGCTTGATCTTTAGTGATGCCATACAGATGATGAAGAGAACGAGCTGAAAGATGGTACTTATCATGTGCCTGATGGGCTTCTGAGAGTAAAGGGCATAGCAATGCTCAATCTACCGTATCATTACCACTGTAGATGGGCCCAATAGTAGAGACATGGGAACGGACGTGCAGCACAAACACAGGACAATGACGAGAAAGGAGAAGATTTTGAAGGTCTGCTAACAAAGAAGCAATAGTACTAACACGAGGATTGATAAAAGCTGTAGGGAGTTCTCGAAGTGCTGTAGCACAATATAGACTGTCAGTGATAAGATTAACAGGCACGTTGGCAAGATAAGCAAGAGCACGTGTAACAGCAAGGAGTTCATTTTTCTGGGCTGAGGTATACTCAGTGGTAAAAACCCGCAATATTTGCTTTTGTGGGATGTAAAAGGCTGCCCGTTTATTTTTGGTGGCGTCTGTGAACACATTTGGTCCATCAACAGGGGTAGGGGAAATAATTCGTGGTGGGGGTTGTAATGGAAGACTGTCCCATCCACGCAGCTTTGGGGGTAATGGAAGATTGATGACATCACATGAAGTAAGTAGGGCAGCCCATTCAGGGATAGAGTCAGTAAAATAACGAAGAGCACCTTCAGAAGCACAAATATTTAAAACAGGATATTTTCCAAACATACAAAGACAACGATCAGACATAGCTAGGAATAAATTGGCCAGCATCGTAAATTTACAAGGGATGCTTCTTTTACTTCTCTGGAAATATTGCCATTCTAGGACACCTTGCTTTTGATAGAGACAACCAATATGTGACCTTTGATTTAAAATTGTAGCAAATATAGGTTGCTCAGGATCAAATTGAACTATAGACTCATGACACCTGGACAAAATCTGTGTCATGGCCTCCTTGGCTTGTGGGGTCCAATTCCGGGGTGAGGTCAATGTAGAATCTCCTTTTAGGATATCATAAAGAGGATACATCAAATCATCAGGAATAGGAACTGTAGAACGTATCCATTGTATGGAACCAATAAGTTTCTGGAAATCATTAAGGGTACTACATTTCTCTAAATTCACCTTTGGGGGTATTCTAGATGCCCTCCCTTCACTAAGGGTGTGACCAAGGTATTGATAAGGGCTAGTATCTTGTATCTTATGAGGAGCCACTTGAAGCCCATATTTACTCAAGGAAAGGAGCATTTCTTTTGTTAATTCTTCCAGCTCCGTGGCTTGCTTAGTAGCCATGAGAATATCATCCATATAATGGATTATGATGGCCTTTGGGTACTTACTGCGCAGCGGGTGAACAATAGCTGCAACATAAGCTTGGCACATAGTTGGACTATTGGCCATTCCCTGAGGTAATACAGTAAACTGATACCTGATTGATGGGCTTTGAAAATTTTTTGATGGTACCGAGAATGCAAATTTATCCCTATCCTCAGGGTGAAGGGGAATGCTATAAAAACAATCCTTAATATCTATTATCTTTATAACAAATTCTCTAGGTATAAAGGCAGGAGAAGGAAGACCCGTCTGTAGCGGGCCCATAGGGACCATTCTTTTATTCACCGCCCGTAAGTCAATAAGCATTCTCCAGGTGCCAGCTTTCTTTTTTATTACAAATACTGGAGAATTATAAGGGCTGGTGGTAGGCTCAATTCTGTGTTGTAACAATAATTCCTCAACTATATCTTTCAATGCGGTGAGCTTCTCCGTAGAAAGGGGCCACTGTTCCACCCACACAGGGTTATCACTCCTCCAAGTAATCTTTGGGCAGCTCACCATAACAGTAGCCCCTAGGAGTTTGTTGCCAAATGTTCAGGGGTGGTAAGATACAATTGTAACTGATGTAACAAATCTCTACCCCACAGGGCAGAGCCTAGTCCCGTAATCTTTAAGGGACGGATAAAACCACTTTGTCCTTCATAACTCCATCTTAAATGACGTTCTGCTTTTTTAGCCCCTTGGTGGCCTCCCACCCCCAAAATAGGGGTGATAGATGACATAAGTGGCCAAGAGGGGTCCCACTGTGCTGAATCAATAACAGAGATATCAGCTCCAGTGTCGATCATTCCTGACACTAATTTGCCTTCTATATTTATTTGTATAATAGGCCGTTGTAATCGGACTTCAGTGCACCAATTTACTTGTGGGACACTCTCACTCTCAATCCATGGCAGAGATATTCCTCGGCCAATAGCCATGCCAGGGGGAAGGGTTACTGGGTAGCAGTGTGGGTTGGTAAGGTATACAGTAGTATCACCAGATGGCAGTAGTTGGGTGTGGACAAGTACAGGAGAATATCCTGTAGCACCCACTATCAGTCGGGGAAATGTGGCCGGGACCACTTCTATGGAGGCAGTACTCCAGGGGTTGATTATTAATGAGTCCTTTTCCTTTCCCTGTTCGGCAACTGTTAGAATAGTTTGACCTAGATCCTCTCGTACTGTAGTTCCCTTTGATATCGCTCCTGCAACCCTTTTGGTTCCGGGTCTGGCCCCATGGGCATCTCTGAGGCTACTGTGATGGGATAGGCTCTGGTGTCGGGGCCCCCACGAGGAGGGCCCCTCCTCCCGTTTCCCGGAACCAATGTTTTCCTAGATCTACAGAACTTTGCCAT
Source organism: Macrotis lagotis (assembly GCF_037893015.1). NCBI lineage: Eukaryota > Metazoa > Chordata > Mammalia > Peramelemorphia > Peramelidae > Macrotis > Macrotis lagotis. The sequence continues at coordinate 135,364,703 of NC_133658.1, forward strand.
ATGTCCGCTTTTTCCACAGGAATAGCAGGTGGGCTGTATATTGCCCTTCTTTTGACCTGCACGACACTGTGCCTTAAAATGCCCTTCTTTTCCACAATTAAAACAAACGCCCTTTCGTTGTTTAAGGCCTTCACTAATCCCCTGAGCTATGGCCATCGCCATAGCTTGGTGTTCTCTACTTTTAGGGGGGGGCCTCTAAGAGGCGCTCGATTATATCACTTATGGAGGGATTAGCGCCCAAACCAGTCAAGAACTGTTGATATTCAGGGCGAAGACCCTCTTTTACCACCTGTGGAATAAGCAGTTTGGAACCAGTTGCGTGTCCTAAAACACGTACGACTGTTTCTTGTACCCTGCTGATAAAATCTGTAGGGGTTTCATTGGCTCGTTGTTTAAGACCAATAAGTTTCTCCCTTTCTGCCCCTTGGGCTTCTAGCTTTCCAAAGGCTCTGACATGGCAGAGTTGGATAGCTGCGAATACCATAGGCTGTAAATGTATTTGGTCTCTAGGTCTTTTCCATCTTCCTGTCCCTGTAATCATCTCATAAGCCTCATCAGGGTTGGTGATACCTCTCTCCTCTATATACTGTTCTGCCTCTCTCTTTACTAGGGCAGTAAAAGTAACTGCTTGCCCTGGAGTGAGCACTGCACCAGCAACCTCTTGCCAATCATAAGGTATCCAGGGCCATGCAGCAGTGGCATTAGTTAATAAATGTTTCACATATGGTGAAGAGGGGCCGTACTTGGCAACAGCTTCCTTGAGTTCTTTCAATACTTTAAAAGGAACTGGCTCATGACGGCGATTGCCACCCTGGCCATCATCAAAAACAGGACAAAGAGTTGGAGTAATACCCCAATCTTCCCAATCTACAATTTCCCCTTCTTCAGCAGCCGCTTTAAGACTGCGTGCTATGAGACTTTCTGGAGCAGGACCCCTAGAAGAGCCAAAGGTGAAACTGGCTCGGTGTTTCAGAGTCATGGCGGACAGAGAGGTGGAGACTTCTTCCTCATCTGTCTCTGCCTGTGGGTGTGGCCTAAACACTTCCTCCTTTCTCACTGTTTGCTGCGCCACAGTCCTGGGTCTTAATTTCTGCTGCGCCACAACCTTGATTCTAACTTCCTCCATATTCTTCCTAGCTCTTGCTCTGTCCTCCAAATAGCTACTTCCTCCTTCTTCTTCCCCAACTCCATATTTATTATGTTTCTTAAAAGTTTCTCTAAGTTCTGCCCAAGGATAAATCGGAGGAGGATTATTACAACCCTCCTCCTCAGAAGATTCTCCTAATGATTCTCCCACTTGTGTGCCAATTGTTTCTCGCCCACAGGGACGAGAACTCCCCTGTAACATTGTATTTATGAGAGAATAAAAGGAGAAGTCTTGTTCAGTTAGGATTCCAGGGCATGACTCATCAAAAGAAGCCAACTGTTGCCCAACTGTCTCCCAGTTCTCTTTGGTAATCCCTGAATGTTCTAACCAAGGGGAGAACCCCCACACCTTATTTACAAATTCACGACACTGCTTAATATGTGGCTTAAATTGATGCCGCTTTCCTAATTTATATAACTGACAAGCTAGAACTGCCTTTTCTTCGGGTCTAATCAGGGGAAAACCCATTCCCTGCCCCATAACTTCGTCCCAGATTAATCTCAAGTTAATCTGAGGCTGTCCAGCTCTTCTCCCTGTTAAGGGAGGCCAGGCGGAAATTCCCTTGGTCCCTGTTCGGGCGCCAGCTGCTCGGGGACCTATTCCGAGCCTTCCTGCTCGAGGACCTATCCCGAGCCTTCCTGCTCGGCCACACTACCCCGAGCCTTCGCCTGGATACATACCTTTCCCCGGTCTTCGGTCGTCACGGACCCGTCGGTCTTCGGACGCCGGACCCTCCTTTGGGGAAGGAGGGCAATAACTGGACAGAACACCCGGTTGCAGTCTAACAGCAGGTCTTTATTGCTTACATAGCAGCGAAAAAATGGCTCTCTCCTTCCCCAGTCCCATCCCTTATATAGTCTTCTGCTCCTCCCCCGAGCTCCTCCCCTGTTCCTCCCTCATGGGCGGAGCCACTCCTGTTACTGGGGCGTTCCCAGCACCCATGTGGGCGGGTTCACACCCCCAGGCGTCTCCTAACCCATAGGTGGCCAAGGTCCAGAGCTGGGTCCAGAGCACCCTCCCTTTTCTTTCCCCTTTACTTTTACTACTTCTATCTGAGCATGTGAGTGTCAATCCATCTTTAAGACAAATCTTATGATAATAAAATTCAGGTTGTTCTTACCTCTTTCTTTCTTTCATTCTATTGCCATAAGTCTTCTGTTCTTCTTCATGTGATGCAATTTAGCCCCATTCAATTCCCCCCTTCCTCCTGTCTCTTTACTCCCCCTTTATAATGAAGTATTATTTTTAAATCATGCTATCAAAGTCATGGACATGTCCTGGATGTCTGTTCCTTGAGACTAAGTATATTCCTTCTGATATATTTGCAATTCTCAAAAATTATATGAATCTTACTCTCAGGTAGGGAGACAGTCAGTTTAATTTTATTGGATAACAGTTATTTTTATTTAACACTGTTTAAATTTTCATATATCTTTTGGTCTCCTTTTTGAAGACTATTTTTTTTGTTTTGAAGGCAATGGGGTTAAGTGACTTGGCAAAGGCCACACAGCTAGGAAATTATTAAGTATCTGAGGATGGATTTGAACTCAAGTCCCCCTGACTCCAGGTTTGATGGTCTATCCACTGTGCCACCTAGCTGCCCCAAAGACTGTTTTGTTTTTAACTCTGCTGTTTTCATCAGGAAAATTTAGAAGTCTCCTATTTCGTTAAATGTCTATTTTCTTCCCCTGAAAAAAAGCTCAGCTTTGCTGGATAGTGAATTCTTGACTGTAATTCAAACTTTCTTGCTCTCCAGAATATGATATTCATAACACTTTAATCTCTTATTGTAGACTCAGTTTGGTCCTGAGCAATCCTGACTTTAGCTCCTTGGAATTTGATTTATGTCATTCTGATCTATGAATTTTCTCCTTGTTCTGATATTTCACAAAATTCCCTGGTGTTTTCACTTTGCAATCACTTTCAGGAGGGAATCAATTTATTCTTTTATTGATTACTTTGCCCTCTGTTTCCAGAATATCCAGGAAGTTCTCCTTCTCTGTATCCTGAAGTATGGAGGCATAATTTTTTTTTACTTCAAAATTTTCAATAATTTATATGGTTCGAAAACTGTCTCTCCTGGATCTATTTTCTGGGTCAAATGTTTTGTCAGTGAGGTATTTTACATTTTCTTCTCTTTTTTGCCTTGTGTTTTTGTTTTGTTTAATGGATTCTTAGTTTTTCAAGAATTCATTAGTTTTCACAGATTGCAAACACTTTTTTAGAGAAGAGTTTCTTCCTGTACTTTTTACATCTCCTTTTCCAATGGGTCAATTATATTTTGGAGCAATTTTTCCTTTTTTCATATGTTCAATTATGTTTTCAAAGGATTTGTTCTCTTATTGTAATATGTTAATTTTCTCTTGTATTTCTTTTCCCAATTTTTCCATTTGATGTTTAAACTCTTTTCTGATATCTTCTAAGAAGTCTTTCTGGGATGGAGACCAATTCATATTCTCTTCCAAGTTTCCATGTCTATCTGAGTCAGTATCCATGTATTAAAGGTAATATTCAATGGACCCCATTTTGCACTGACCTTTGTTCATTTTGGGCCCTTTCCCTAGAGTCTTGTGTTCAGGGAGAAACTGAGTTGGTATTGAAATCTCTAGAGCTCTTGCTCCCTGGTATTCTGTGAATACATAAACGATTTAGAGGCTTAGTTCATTTTGGTTCTGAAAGAAAGCCAGGACTGCATAAAAAAGTGCCTGCCTTCTCTTTGTCATCTTGACCAGAAGTATCAGAAATCACACTTCTCAATGGATCTTGGAGGACAGAACCAACATAAAGATGAAGTGAAGCTATTTTCCAGCTTAAGATACCTGGTGGAGGGATGGTTAGGTAGGATAGTTCATAGAGCACCGCCCCTGGATTCAGGAGTACCTGAGTTCAAATCTGGCCTCAGACACTTATTACCTAGCTGTGTGGCCTTGGACAAGCCACTTAACCCCATTTGCCTTGCAAAAAATCCCTAAAAAAAAGAAAACCGGGGGAAAAGACATTCATCAGGACTTCAACCTCCCTCGCTCAGATTAAATAAATCTAATGCAAAATAAATTAAAGAGTGAATAGGATTTTAGAAAAGTTATATATGGGGTACCCATTAATTGAACCAAACAAATTCTAGTCTATGAATAGTATGGAATACTATGGTTTTATAAGAAACCATGAATGGCTGAACTCTAGAGACATGTGGTATGACTTACAGTAACTGATGCTGAATGAAGGGAGCAGAACCAAGAAAAGTCCATATACATTATCAACAACATTGTAAGTTTTTCAACCTGGATGGATCCAGTACTCTCAACAGTTTAGAAAGTAGGAAAACCCTAGGAGACAGGTTATGGACAAAGCTACTACTCCCATTCAGAGGAAGAAAACAAAACACAACGCAACAATAACAAAAAAGCCTCCAGAATTTGAATGAACATTACCTTCTCTTTTAAAATTTACTTTTATGTATTTCTTTCTTATCCCAAGGTTTTCTTTGTTTTCCCTTAATCTTATATTCTTAAATAAAAATGACTAATCTGTAAACAGGTTAAGCAAAAATATTTATGCAAAATATTCACATATTCAGCATTAAGGGTAGAGATATTGGAGGGGAGGCAGAAGGAAATTATGTAACCTAAAATATTCATATCCATGTGGATAAATATTTTAAAATATTCATAATAATTAAAAAATAAAATAAAATATCAATTAAAAAAGAAAATCTATATGTGATAGGTCCCTAGATAGAATTAGAAAGCTGTAGAAAGGGATATTCCATTTTTTAAAATAGTGGAACAAGACACCTATGGAAAAACAACCATATATTAGGGCATAACAACTTCACAACCAAATGCAGAAAGGCAGGCACACTATACGCATACTTTTCAGATCATGGTGAATAAAAAATACCTTTGGTAAAGAATCATGGAAAGATAGATTAAAAGTAACTGGAAACTAAGTAATCTAATCCTAAAGCATGAGTGGGTCAAATAACAGATCACAGAAACAGTATCCATTATTTCAACCAAAGAGTGACAATAACGAGACAATATAGGAAAATGTATAGAATGATATCAAAGCAGTTTCTAGGGGAAATTTTATATCTCTAAATAGTTAAATGAGTAAAATAGAGAAAGAAGTAGTCAATGAATTGGGCATACAATTGGTAAAAAGCTAGGAAAAGAAGAAATTAAAAATTTTCAATTTAAATCTTAATTAGAAAATTTGAAAATCAAATGAAAATAACGCTGAAATTGATAAGATATTGACTAAATAAAACTGAATTAATTTTATAAAATTTTATAAAAATATAATTTATTTTAATAACAAGAGAGAAGGAAAACAAATTCACAGGAAAAATGATAAAGGTGAATTCACAAAGAATAAAGAGGAAATTAAAAAACAATTTGGAGATATTTTTCTGAACTGCTTATTAATAAATAAGACAATCTAGGTGAAATAGAGGAATATTAAAAATATAAATTGCCCAGATTGACAGAAGAAGAAAGATATAATCTCATTTTAGAAAAAGAAATTGAACAGGCTATTAATGAACTACCAAAAGAAATTATTTCATGGGTCAGGTGAATTTACAATTGAATTCAAACAAAGATAAAAAAATTCATTCTTATTCTATATAAACTATTTGAAAAAATAATCAAAAGAGTCATGTCAAATTTGTTTTATGTCAAGAATATGGTGATGATACCTAAAAAATAAATAACTAATTCTTAGAAAGACAATTATAGAACATTTCCCCCAATGAATATTGACATAAATATTTAAAATAAAATATTAACAAATTGATTACAACATTTTGCAATCAGTATAATACATTTTTATTAATAGCACTAGCCTGCATAGGATATTTTCCTTAAAATCATTAATACTAGTTATCTAAAACCATCAGCAAACACTATATATAATTGGTATAAACTAGAAAGTTTTGCAAGAAAATCAGGATGAAAGCACAATGCCTCTTGCTAGAATTATTATTAAGTGTTGTACTTAAATTACTAGTTTTAGCAATAAGAGAAGAAAAAATAAATTGAGGAACTTTGAATTGTCAATGAGGTAACAAAAATTTCACTCTTTTGCAGATAAGATAAAGATATACTTAGAGAATCTGAGAGCATTACCTATAATGCACTTAAATGATTGCCAACTTATCAAATTTGCACATGTAATATATATATATATATATATATATATATATATATATATATATATATATATATACACAAGTTATCAGCTTAACTATATATTCTAATAAAGTCCGGCAGCTAAAAACAGAAGGAATTCCATTCAAAATAAATGTAGACAATATAAAATATTTGATAATGTACTTGACATGAAAAATGAAAGATTTAATTGAATACAAAAGTAAACACTTTTTATAAAATTAAATCACATCTAAACAAGTAGAAAATATCAATTGCTAATTGATGTTGATAGTAAAACAAACTTATATAATAAAAGAGAAAATTCTATTTTATTTTAATCTGCTTATTCTTTGGCATAACAATCAAATTAGAAAATGATTATTTTTAAAGACCTAGAGTTCCACAGCACAGCCAGGATGGCAGTGTGACGCTCAGAAGCTCCTGGAACTTTAACCAAAGTGACTTTAAATTAATCCTCTACTCACACCTTAAAGTTACAGATCTCATGAAAAAAAAAAAGAGTGAAATACTCAAGATATAGTGAAGGAAATTCAATAAAGATTGAAATCTTCTGTATAAAAGGGAAGTGTAAACCAGCATAGATGGAAGAGCTGGAAAGCCAGCTGGAAGATCTTAGCCACAGCAAAGTTAAGCTTGTATCATCAAGACAAGATGGCATCAGACCAGCAATGAGTACCCCAATCCTATCTTAGAAATCTAAGATTGTGCCCTAGAAATGCTGGTGTGACAAATGGGATTGGATTGGGAACAAACCACTACAAATATAATGCCTTGGTTTAAATGAGGGAAAAAACTTCTGCATAGGCAACACCTTAACAAGTGAAAAGTAAGGGATCCTGGCCCCAAAAGAAAAAGTTCGAGTCTGTAGTCACTGTGAGGGGAGGAGCTCAATGATCAAAATAAGCAAAAAAGTAAAAAGCACAATAAGGGCAAAAACCTATTATTCCTTTAAGAATAATAAAATTCCATCTCAAAAGAGGAAAGGCAAGATGAATGCCTACATGTGAAGTCTATGATTTGACCTCCATCCAAAGAAATTGGAAGACATTAAAAAGAATTAAAAAAAAAACAGAGAAGAGGAGGAAAGAAATGTGAATCATGCAGGATATTTATAGAAAAATTAACTGATGAAATCAAAAGGCAAAAGAATTCAATAGTTAAAACTCCTCCCTTTGGGCAAAGGGAGAAGGCCTCCCAAACAAGGTCACAGACACCCCAAAGAGGGCAACCAACACCTCCTACTGGCCAGCCAGAGAAAATGCACTCAGTAAAGCCTTTAGCGATCCCAAGCCCAGGCGAACCAGGCCCCCCCCCCCCAACTCAAGGTCTTAGCATAATGAAGAAGGGTCAGCGAAAAGGTGGATCCATAGAAAAATGCCTGGAAGGGAAAGACCCCAACTCAGAGAGACCTGGAACCTCTGAGGAGAATACAATCTAGTCTCCAGCACAGAAAGACTTCCTTGAAGAAATAAGGAAGGAACTTAAAAATTTGGGAGAGACAATTAATACCTTGCAACAAGAAAAATAAACCTTAGAAAGTACAATCGGACAAAAACAAAAGGAGAATAAATCTCTCAGATCCTCAAATGAGCAAATGCAAAAATAAATTAATTCTCTCAAAACCTCAATTGGTCAAATGGAAAGCTCTTTCAAAAGTAGAATTGACCAATTGGAAAAGGAGTTGCAAAAGGTTAATGAAGAAAACTCCTCCCCCATAAAAAGAACAGAGTCTACAGAAACTAATGACTCCATGAGACAGCAAGAGTCAGTTAAACAAAATCAAAAAATAGAAAAAATAGAAGCAAATGTAAAATACCTCATCAACAAAACTAGTGACCTGGAGAATAGATCGAGGAGGGGCAACCTTAAAATTATAGGACTTCCTGAAAACACTGAAGAGAAAAGAAGCCTGGACTTAATATTATAGGATCTAGTGATGGAAAACTGCCCTGATATCATGGAATCGGAGGGCAAAGTCGTTATTGAAAGAATACATCGATGCCCACCAGAAAAAGATCCTAAAATGAAAACACCAAGGAATGTTGTGGCCAAACTCCAGAACTATCAGATAAAAGAGAAAATCCTGCAAGCAGCCAGAAAGAAACAATTTAAATATCAAGGAGCCACAGTAAGGATAACGCAGGACCTGGCTGCATCAACTTTAAAGGACCGAAGGGCCTGGAACGAGATATTTTGAAGAGCACGGGAGCTTGGAATGCAGCCAAGAATCTACTTTCCTGCAAAGCTGAGCCTTCTCTTCCAGGGAAAAAGATGGACATTTAATGAAATGGAAGAGTTCCAAAAATTTCTGATGAAAAGACCAGAGCTAAAAATAAAATTTGGATATCAAACAGGATGTTCAAGAGACACATGAAAAGGTAAAAAAAAAGGGGGGGGCAGTAAAATGAAAAAAATGCAATCCAGTAAGTAAGTTGAAACTGGCTAAATTCCAGCATGGGCAAGGGGGGGGGGGGAGAAACTTTCATAAATCCTGAGAAATGTAACTCTAACACAGAGAATACACCTAGCCAGAAATGATGGACATCCATGACCTATCCATGAGACTGCTATCTAATGGGATGTAACTGGCTTTAACCCCACTTGGGAGAAAGACTCTAATAACTCTCAGGAATTTTGAATCTATCCAATAGAATATACTGAACTAGAAGGGACAGACACTCAGAATTTTCTATGTCCTAGACAGAATGATCTAAAAAAATACACTACTGCCCTAAAAAAGGAGGACAGGAAAGAGATGGGGGGAGGGAGGGGATTGAATGGGACAAATCTCATTATACTAATAGGTACCAAAATCCTATGGTAATAGAGGGGAATAAGGGAGCAGAGGAGAAACACCTGAATCTTTGTCTCATCAGACTTGGCTTAAAGTCAACCTACACATACTCAGCTAACTTATAAAACATCTAACCTTTCAAGGATTAAAAGGGGAAAAGGGGAAGGGGGGTGGAGAAAGGGAAGCGGAGTGGGGGAAATAGGGGGAAATAACAAAAGGAAGGGAAGGGAAAAGGGAAAAGTGAAAGGGGAAAGAAAGGGGAGGGTGTGATATAGGAGGACAAACATACTGGAGGGGGCGGTATTCAAAAACAAAATACTGGAGAATATGGATAAAAGGGGAGAAAGGGGGAAAATACAAACAGAGGGAAAATAGCACAGAGGGCAATAAAGAATTAGTAATCATAACCTTGAATGTGAATGGGATGAACTTTCCCATAAAAGGTAAGCAAAGAGCAGAGTGGATTAAAAACCAGGATCCTAAAATATGATGCTTACAAGAAATTCATCTGAAGCAGAGAGATACATATGGAGTAAAGGTAAAAGGTTGGAACAAAATATATTTTGCTTCAGCTGAAGTAAAAAAAGCAGGGTTAGCAATCCTTATCTTAGACAAAGCAGCAGCAAAATTAGATAGCTTTAAAAGAGATAAGGAAGGAAACTTTATCCTCCTAAAAGGTACCATAAACAATAAAGTCATTTCAATACTGAATGTATATGCACCCAGTCGGACAGCACCCAAATTTTTAGAGGAGAAGCTGAAAGAATTACAGGAAGATATAGACAGCAAAACTCTACTAGTAGGAGACTTCAACCTCCCGCTATCAGATCTAGATAAATCAAATCATAAAACAAACAAGAAAGAAATTAGGGAAGTAAATAGATTGTTAGAAAAATTAGATATGGTAGATTTATGGAGGAAACTGAATGGGGATAGAAAGGAATATACCTTTTTCTCTGCAATAGATGGAACTTATACAAAAATTGACCATGTACTAGGACATAAAAACCTAATAATCAACTGCAGAAAGGCAGAAATAGTGAATAAATCTTTCTCAGCTCACAAGGCAATAAAAGTCATATGGAATACTGGGCCAAGGAGATATAGACCCAGAGCAAATTGGAAACTGAATAACCTCATTTTAAAAAATGAGTGGGACAAAAAACAAATTATAGAAACAATTAACCATTTTATCCTAGATAATGATAATAATGAAACAAAATACCAAAACCTATGGGATTCATTCAAAGCAACTCTCAGGGGATATATTATAGCTCTAAATGCTTATATGAATAAATTGGAGAAAGAGGAAATCCATGAACTAAACATGCAACTAAAATAATTAGAGAAAGAACAAATCAAAAATCCCTAATCAAATACCAAATTAGAAATTTTAAAAATTAAAGGAGAAATTAATAAAATTGAAAGCAAAAAAACTACTGAATTAATAAATAAAACCAAAAGTTGGCATTGTGAAAAAAAACAATAAAATTGATAAACATCTGGTCAATTTGATTAAAAAAAGAAAGAAGAAAACCAAATTGCTAGTATTATAAATGAAAAAGGTGAACTCACCACCAATGAGGAGGAAATTAAAGTAATAATTTGAAATTATTTTGCCCAACTCTATGCCAATAAATTTGATAATCTAAGTGAAATGGATGAATATTTAGAAAAATATAAGTTGCCCTGGTTAAATGAAGAAGAGATTAAATACCTAAAGAACCCTATATCAGAAAAAGAAATTCAACAATCCATTATTGAACTCCCTAAAAAAAATCTCCAGGGCCTTATGGATTCACAAGTGAATTTTACCAAACATTTAAGGAACAATTGGTTCCAATTCTATATAAAGTCTTTGGAAAAACAGGGAAAGATGGAACTCTGCCTAACTCTTTCTATGAAACCAATATGGTACTGTTACCTAAACCAGGAAGACTTAAAACAGAGAAAGAAAATTATAGACCTATTTCCCTGATGAATATAGATGCAAAAATCCTAAATAAAATCTTAGCAAAATGACGACAAGTCATCACTAGAATAATACATTATGATCAAGTAGGATTTATTCCAGGAATGCAGGGTTGGCTCAATATTAGGAAAACTTAGTTTACTCAATTATATCAATAACAAACCTATCAGAAATCATATGATCATATCAATAGATGCTGAAGAAGCTTTTGACAAAATACAGCATCCATTCCTACTAAAAACACTAGAGAGTGTAGGAATAAATGGACTGTTAATTAAAATAATTAGCAGTATCTATCTGAAACCATCAACAAGCATTATATTCAATGGGGAGAGGCTAGAGGCATTCCCAATAAGATCAGGGGTCAAACAAAGGGTGCCCATTATCATCACTACTATTCAATATTGTATTAGAAATGTTAGCATCAGCAATTAGAGAAGAAAAAGAAATTGAAGGAATTAGAATTGGGAAGGAAGAGACAAAACTCTCAATCTTCGCAGATGACATGATGGTCTACCTAGAGAATCCCAAGAAATCATCTTAAAAAACTACTGGAAACAATTAGCAATTTTAGCAAACTTGCAGATTATAAAATAAACCCCCATAAATCCTCAACTTTTCTATATATGTCTAGCAAGAAACAGCAGGAAGAGCTAGAAAGAGAAATCCCATTCAAAGTAACCTCAGACAGTGTAAAATATTTGGGAGTCTATTTGCCAAGACAGACTCAGAATATTTTTGAAAACAATTATAAAACACTTCTCACACAAATTAAATCACATTTAAATAACTGGGCAAATATCAACTGGTCATGGATAGGGAGAGCTAATATAATAAAATGACAATTCTACCAAAACTAAACTATCTGTTTAGTGCCCTACCAATCAAAATTCCAAAAAATTACTTTAATGAGTCAGAAAAAATTGTAAGTAAATTCATATGGAGAAATAAAAAGTCAAGAATTGCCAGGAGCTTAATGAAAAAAAAATGCAAAAGAAGGTGGCTTAGCCCTACCTAATCTAAAATTATATTATAAACATCAGTCATCAAAACCGTTTGGTATTGGCTAAGAAATAGAGTGGTGGACCAGCGGAATAGACTAGGTATAAAAGCAGGAGAGGAATATAGTAATCTGCTGTTTGATAAACCCAAAGAGTCCAGCCACTGGGATAAAAACTCCCTCTATGATAAAAACTGCTGGGATAAGTGGAAGTTAGTATCAAAGAAACTTAGATTAGACCAACACCTCACACCCTTTACCAAGATAAGATCCAAATGGTTATAGCACATAGACATAAAAAACAATACTATAAGCCAATTAGAAGATCAAGGACTACTCTACCTGTCAGATCTATGGAAAGGGGAACAGTTTATGACTAAGGAAGAGTTGGAGAACATAACTAAAAACCAATTAGATGATTTGGATTACATTGAATTAAAAAGCTTTTGCACAGATAAAATCAATGTAATCAAGATCAAAAGAAAAGTAGTAAATTGGGAAACAATCTTTACAATTAATGATTCTGACAAAGGGCTCATTTCTAAAATATACAGAGAACTGAGTCATATTTTTAAAACAAAAAGCCATTCCCCAATTGACAAATGGTCAAAGGGTATGCAAAGGCAATTTACAGATGAGGAGATCAAAGCAATCCATAACCATATGAAAAATGCTCTAAATCATTAATTATTAGAGAAATGCAAATTAAAGCTTCTCTGAGGTACCACCTCACACCTCTCAGATTGGGCAGTATGACCAGGAAGGGTAATGGTCATTGTTGGAAGGGATGTGGGAAATCTGGGACACTATTACACTGTTGGTGGAGCTGTGAACTCATCAAACCCTTCTGTACAGCTATTTGGAACTATGCCCAAAGGGCAACAAAAATGTGCATACCCTTTGACCCAGCAATACCACTACTGGGTCTATATCCGAAAAGATGAGGAAAAAGGGTAAAAACATTACTTGTACAAAAATATTTATAGCAGCCCTGTTTGTGGTGGCAAAGAAATGGAAATCAAGTAAATGTCCTTCAATTGGGGAATGGTTTAGCAAACTGTGGTATATGTATGTCATGGAACACTATTGTTGTATTAGAAACCAGGAGGGACGGGATTTCAGGGAAGCCTGGAGGGATTTGCATGAACTGATGCTGAGTGAGATGAGCAGAACCAGAAAAACACTTTACACCCTAACAGCAACATGGGAGTGATGTTCAACCTTGAAGGACTTGCTCATTCCATCAGTGCAACAATTGGGAACAAGTTTGGGCTGTCTGCAAAGGAGAGTACCATCTGTATCCAGATAAAGAGCTGTGGAGTTTGAACAAAGTAGAAGGACTATTCCCTTTAATTTGGAAAAAACAGATATCTTATTGTCTGATCTTGTTACCTCTGAAAATTCTGTTCTCTTTAAGGATATGATTTCTCTCTCATCACACCCAATTTGGAGCAAGGTACAACATGGAAACAAAGTAAAGACTGATGGAGTGCTATCTGTGTGGTGGGGGTGGGGGGATGGAAGCAAGATTGGGAGAAAATTGTAAAACTCAAATAATATCTTTAATAAAAAATATTTTAAAAAAAGAAATCAACTACTTTAAAAGTAAAACTGACCAATTGTATTAAAAGACTACAAATCATCAGAAAGCAAAATTGACCAACTGGAAAAAGAAAGAAACTCATTCATAAGCAAAATTAAACAAGTGGAAAAGTAAACATAATCTAATGGTAGGAAATAAAACTAAAACTTAAACTTGGACAAATGGAAACTAATGACTGTGAAGGACACCAATATTCCATCAAGCAAAATCAAAAAGTTGAACAATAGAAGAAAATATAAAGTATCTCTTATAAAAAATGAATGGCTTGGAAAAAGGATACAGTATAAATAATTTACAAATTATTGGTATACCAAAAATCTCAATCACAAAAGAATGGAAAATAAATTTAGAAAATTATGGAAAACTGCCATAATATTCTAGAAGAAAAAGTCAAATTAGTCATTAAAAGAATCCTTCAGTCATCTCCACATAGAGATCCCAGGAATAAAAACTCCAAGATCTATTTTAGTTTCAGAATTCTCAACTAAAAGGAAAAATATTTCAAGCAGTTGAAAAGTAGCAATTTAAATACCAAGGACCATAGTCAGGATTACACAGGACCTAATTGCTTCAACGTTAAATGTTTGAAAGGTCTGGAATATGATATTCTGGTGGGGGGGGCAGAGAAAGAATTAGAATTTCTATTAAAAATTAAATGCTCTGAAATTCATCATATTCTTTTGTGGGAAAATAATGGATTTTTCAATGAAATTGAGGCCTTTCAATTTTTTTTGAAATAATTCCATCTTTAAATACAAAATTCAAGGGATGTATAAAAAGGTAAAGAAGATGGAATTAAATTTGGTACATGCCTTTCGAGGGAAGATAATACTTGTAACTCGTGAGAATTTTATATACTTTAGGATAGTTAAAAGAAACAAAGAGTCGATATTGGTAAGAATTGAACAGGAAGTCATGAAGTTTAGCTGTTCCTTTAGCTCATGAAGGTTGAATATAGTTGGAGGGATTTCATTTTAGGGTGTGGGTATAAATGGATCAAAGTTATTGTCTTTTACATGATACTTTAATTCACAGGGGTTGCATTACTATTGTGACAGAGGGAGGGAGTGTACCTAGAGAGAACATCCATAAATAGATCATGAAATAATCTTGTATAGCTCTTGAGGATTGTATTTTTATATAGCTTGGGGAAAAAAGTGGTATAATTTGATTATATTTTGATGATGTTTTATGGCACTGGAGAAGTACATTTCTATTGTGACAGATGAGGGATGTTAACTTGAATGGAGGCTGTGATTGGGAAGTGACTGAGTCAATTTTGCTTGTAAATCAATCAATCAATCAATCCTTGAGATTTGTACTTCTGTCAAGAAATAACAGGAACATATCTTGACAAAAGCTGTCAGCAAAAGCTAAGCATCAAATAATACCTGTAAAAAGATTATATAAGGTTAATGTGAGACATTAGAGGATAAATGTTGTCACATGAAAATCATAAAGAAACCTTTATAGTAGAGAAAAAGAAGGGAAGTTAAGAGCTCTAAGCAAAACTTACTCATAATTGATTAAGCCCCCAAAAAAGGAATAACAGGCATTCCCAACTGTGTTATTTTAAATTTATTTTCATACTTATTCATAGGTATATCTTTCAGTTCCAAAATTTCTTTCCATCCTCCCTTCACACTCCCTTCCACTCAGTTGCAAACTGTCAGGTTAGCATTGTAGATTCATATTTTGATAATCTTGTTTACATATTAGTGATTTTCTGTATGAGGAATTGGATTAAGGGAAAAGATATATAAGAGACAATTTTTATAAAGTATTCTTCAGATTCTGAAGGGTTGGGTTTTTTGTGTGTTTGTATGTGTGTGTGCATGTGTGTGTGTGTGTGCACACATGTGTGTGTGTGTGTGTTTTGTTGCATTTTGTTTTTCTTCCTCTGGATGGGGATAACATCCATAGCCGGGATAATACAGTTGTCCTATGTCTCTGAAGTGCTGAGAGGAGCTGCTTCTGTCTAGGCTGATCATCTCACAATATTGTTGCTAATGTGTAAGAAATAGACAACTCTAATCAAAAAATAAAAAATGAAAAAAATGTTAAGAATGTGAATAGAAGTTTTGAAAACTTTTATATGATAGACCTCTGGATAAAACTGAATGGTGTTAGATAGGAATACTTTTTTTTTTCTCTGCAGTACATGGCATCTACAAAAAAGTTCTGGTGGACCATAGAATCATCAGAATCAAATGCATAAAGACAGGCATATTAAATGTATCATTTTAAATTAAAATGCATTAAATATTTCATGTAATAATAAGCCTTAGAAAGATAAACTAAGCTTCTGGCCAAGATGGTAGAGAGAAGACAGGCATTGAGCTAAGGTCTCCTCTTTTCCACCTCAGAAATAATATGAAACAAACCTCTTAATAGAAATTCTAGTGACAAAACCCAGTAATAGAAGCTAAGAGAAGAATATCTACCAAAATGTCCTGGGACCATGGTAGAACCAAGGGCAGAGAGCAGAGAGTCAGTGAGGACAGGATGAAAGCTGGACTAACTTAGGCTCAGCTGTGGACACTTTGATCATGGGAGCCAGGGTCCAAGGTCATGGAGGCTTTGACCATGGGAGTAGATGTCTGGAGAGCACCAGCACAGAGAGTTGAAGAGTGCTACTGGACATTGACCTTTCCGCTGGGGCGAAGAGCTCCATACATTCAGTGGAACCCTCATCCCAGAATGAAAGAAATAACAAGCCCCCTCCCACCAGGCTCAGATGTGGGTAACAGAGCTCCCTCAGATGAAAGGGAGATGAAAATTATTGCTCCAGGGCATATCTCACATTGTTCAAGGATAATTCAGACCCTGCTGCACTCCTCATCCCCTCCAGGCCAAGGGAGAGGGTCTCATATCAAGGCCACAGACACTCCAGAGAAAGCAACAGCACTCCCTACTGCCCAGTTCATTTGGAGCTATTTAGCCAAATGAGCAAAGCCTCTAAGGAATTCAAAACCAATTCTCTTTGAGCCAGCCACTCCACCAACACAAGATCCTAGGAAAATAAAGAAAGGCAAGCTGAAAGGGGGGCCCATAGAAAAATACCTAGAACTTAAAAACCCTGACTTAGAGAGATCTAGAACTTCTGAGGAGAATATGAATTGGTCCCCAGCCCAGAGAGACTTCCTAGAAGAAATCAGGGAGATTAAAAATCAATGGGAAAAATTGGAAAAATAAACTCAAGAGAAAATTAACATGTAGCATGAGAAAATTAACGTCTTGCAACAACAAAAATCCTTGGAAAATACAATTGGAAAAATAGAAAAATAAAATAATTGTCTCAAAACCTAACTTTGGCAAATGGAAAATTCCTTCAAAAATAGAATGTACCAATTGGAAAAGGAGTTGCAAAAGGTATATGAAGAAATTTCTTCTCTTAAAAATGGAATATGTGGAAAGTAATAACTTCATGAGATTAAAAAGAATCTGTTAAATAAAACCAAAAATTTGAAAAAAAATAGAAGAAAATATAAAATACACCATTAGCACAACCATTGACGTTGAGAATACAACCAGGAGAGACAAGCTAAGAATCATTGGACTTCCTGAAAACACTGGAAGAGAGGGGGGAAAAAAGAAGCCTGGTCTTGATATTATGGGATTTAGAGATGGAAAACTGCCCTGATATCATATTACTAGAGGAAAAAATAGTTAGTGAAAGAATACATTGATCTCCTCTGGAATGCGATCCCAAAAAGAAAACACCAAGTAATATTGTGGCCAAATTCAAGAACTATCCAATAAAAGAGAAAATCCTGCAAGCAGCCAGAAAGAAAAAAAAATTAGATATCCAAGAGCCACAGTAAGTGTTAGACAGGACCTGAGTGTATCAGCATTAAGGGATCAAAGGGCCTAAAATGAGATATTCTGAAGAGCAAGGGAACATGAAATGCAGCAAAGAATCCTGTATCCAACAAAGAGAATAATCTTCTGGGGGAAAAGATGGATATTTAATGAAATGGGAGGCTTCCATGTTTTTCTGATGATAAGACCAGTGCTAAATAGAAAATTTGGATCAAACAGAAGACTCAAGAGACTCATGTAAAGGTAAAAACAACTGCTATTCAATAATATGAATTTGGCTGTATCCCCACCTGGGAAAAAGATTCTCATAACTCTCAGGAATTGTAACTCTCTTAGAGAAAATATACAATACTGATTTATCCACAACTCTGATAGAATTTTTTTTAAATCAATATCTCCTCAAAAAGGGGGGCCAGTAAAGAGATGAAAGGATGGAAAAGACTGAATGGGATGAATCAATTTTCATAAAGAGGTATAAATGACCAATTGTAATATAGGGGAAGAAAAGAGGAAGTCAGAACCAACTGAATATTACTCCCCTCATATTAGGCTTAAAGGTAACATACACACACTCTTAGTTAAGTTGACTAATTTATATTACCTTTCAAGTTTAAAAAGGGGAAAGGAGGAGGGGGTAAGAAAAGAGGAACCAACAGAAGAAGGGGCAAAGGGAAAGTGGAAATAAAAGGGAGGGAGATGGATACAAAGGGGAAAATATACTGAAGGTGGTGGTATTCAGAGACAATATACTGAGGAATATGAAAAACATGAAAAAAAGAAGGAAAAATATAAACGGAGGGAAGATAGCATGGATGACAATAAAGATTTAGCAATTATAACTTTGAATGGGAATGGGATGAACTCTCTCATAAAATGTAAGTGAATAGCAGACTGGATTAAGAACCAGAATCCTATGATATTGCTGCCTACAAGAACCTCACTTGAATCAAAGAGATATATGCAGAGTAAAGGTAAAAGTTTGGTGTAAAATATATTTTGATTAAGCTGAAGTGAAAAAATCAGGGGCAGCAATCCTTATCTTAGACAAAGCAGTTGCAAAAATTGATCTCATTAAAAGAGATAATGGTATAGATAATGAAGCAATTACAATACTAAATATGTATACCAAGTGGTATGGCATCCAGATTTTTAGAGAAGTTGCATGAGTTACAAGAAGACATAGACAGCAAAATTCTACTGATGGGATACCTCAGTATTCCATTCTCAGATTTAGAAAAATCTAACAATAAAATAAACAGGAAGATAGTTAAGCAGGTACATAAAATGTTAGAAAACCTAGACATGATAGACTTTTGGAGAAAGCTGATTGGGGAGAAAAAGGAATATCCTTTTTTATCTGCAGTACATGGCACTTACAAAAAAATTGACCATGTTGTAGGACATAAAAACCTAATAATCAAATGCAAAAAGGCAGAAATATTGAATACATAATTCTCAGATGAAAATGCAATAAAAATCACATTCCACATGGGGCCCAGGGAGAGACAGACTTAATGTCAATTGGAAACTAAATAAAGTCCTTTAAAAGAATGAATGTATCAAACAACAAATTACAAAAAGAATTAGTTCATTCTACATAATGATAATAACAAGACTACATACCAAAACTGATCGGATACAGCCAAGGCAGTAAGGGGATATATTATATCTTTAAATGTTAACATAAATAAAGTGGAGTAAGAGGAAATCAATGAATTTAAAATGCAACTAAAAAAAATTAGAGAAAGAACAAATTAAAACCTCCAATTAAATATCAAATTAGAAATTATAAAGATTAAAGGTGAAATTAATAACATCAAAAAGCAAGAAAACTATAGAATTAATAAAAAATCAAGTATTGCTTTTTGCCAATGTAACCATTTTATAACATTGCAGGGTTATTAAAATATTCACAATGAGAACCAACTTAATATTTTTCACTAATGGACAACCCACTTTCCCATCACTTCACCAGGTTTTACACCTCCCTAGGTGGTAGTTTTCATTTTTTTCTCATAATTAAAAAAAGTTACCTAATAGTTTTATCTGCACTGCAAATTCAGATTTCTCTTTCATTTCTCTAAAATAAATAACATTTCTTTCCTAAATGGAGATGTTCAAAGCAAGTAAATAAAATCTGCCTGCTGCCCTCCTTCCCACCAGGAAATGGGGCATAAATCATCTATCAGATGCCTGCAGTCAAATTTGCTAGTTTTTCTTCTACCATGAAGGAAGATTTGATAGAACCTGGTTAAAAGCACCTGGGACCCAGAGCACAGAGGATAATGCCTGTGATTTACTTCTCGAGCACCAAAACAGCAAGAAGATGCATTAAAACCATGTTCTTTAGGAGAGTGAACGTGGCGTCATCAGCACAACCCAGGCTCTAGAACAAGCCTATGCCCAATGCTGAACAGGATAAAACTTTAGCTGATGGCTCCCAAGAGAAACCAATCATCAGGTGGATTGGGAATATCTGTTGTAAAAACAAACCTTTGGCTGTGCAAGCGAGGTCCTCCAAGCTCGCCACCCCAGGAGCTTGTCCTTAGTGTAAAATACAACCAGAAGATACTATAACTACCTGCTAAGGAGGGCAGTCTGGGCACAAGATGGACTCATTTTAAAGCATACACTGATAGGCTCCTCACAAACAAAAGCTTTTGAAGACGTGGCAGACGAAGTATCAAGCAATGTTTTTTTTTTTTAAGAAAATAGAAATAAAATTAATGAACCTCTGGTTAATTTGATTTAAAAAACAAAGCAGAAAACCAAATTACCAGTATAATAAATGAAAAACATGAACTTACCACCAATGAGGAGGATATTGAAGCAAAAATACAGAATTATTTTGCCCAACTGTATGCTAATAAATTTGATAAGCAAAGTGAAATGGATGAGTATTTTCAACAATATAAATTGCCCATATTAAATGAAGAGGAAATTAGATATTTAAATAACACCACCTCACAAAAAGAAATTCAACAAGACATTATTGAACTCCTTTAGAGAAAATCTCCAGGGCCACGCAGATTCACAAGTGAATTCTGTCAAACATTTAAGGAATAATTGGTTCCAATTCTATATAAACTCTTTGGCAAAATAGGTGTAGATGGAACTTTGCCTAATTCTTTCACCATGGTGCTAATACCTAAACCAGGAAGAGTCAAAACAGAAAGAAAATTATAGGCCTATATGCCTGATGAATATGGATGCAAAAACCTTAAATAAAATCTTAGCAAAGCCATTACAGAAAATTATCGCTAGAATAGTACATTATTATCAAGTAGGATTCATCCTAGGAAAGCAGTGTTGGTTAAATATTATGAAAACAGTTTAATTAACTATATCAATAACAAATCCGTCAGAAAGCATATGATTATATCAATAGATGCTGAAAAAGCCTTTGACAGAATACAGTTCCCATTACTCCTTAAACATGAAATTTTAGGAATAAATGGATTGTTCCCTAGAATAATATGAAATCATCAAGAAGCATCATATGCAATGGGGATAAGCTAAAGGCATACCAGTAAGATCAGGGTTGAAATAAGCATACCTGTTATCACCACTACTATTAAATATGTGTTAGAAATGTTAGCTTCAGCAATAAGAGAAGAGAAAAATAATTAAAGAAATTAGAATTGGTAAGGAATAAACAAAACTCACTCTTTGCAGATGACATGATGGTATACCTAGGGAATCCTTAAAAACCATCTAAAAACTATTAGAAACAATTAACAACTTTGTCAAATTCATAGGATATAAAATAAACCCTGAAAAGTTCTAAGCATTTCCATATATTAATAACAAGATACAGAAGCAAGTGCTAGAAAGAGAAATCCCATTCAAAATAACTTCAGGCAATGTAAAATACTTGGGAATCTATTTGTGAAGGCAGACTCCTAGACTCTCTGAAAACAACTACAAAACACTTCAGGGGGTTGCTAGGTGGCAAAGTGGATAGATCACTGGCCTTGGAGTCAGGAGTACCTGAGTTCAAATATTGCCTCAGACAATTAATAATTATATATCTGTGTGGCCTTGGGCAAGCCACTTAACCTCATTGCCTTGAAAAAATCTTAAAAAAAGCCACTGATCACGCAAATAAAATCAGATTTTTAAAACTGTGCAAATATCAACTGCTCATGCATAGGCAGAGCTAAAATATAAAAATGACAATTCTACCTTAATTAAGGTAGTTACTAAGTGCCCTACAAAGCTGAATTCCAAAATACCTACTTTAATAGTTAGAAAAAAAAATTGTAAGTAAATTCATATGGAGAAAAAATGTGAAGAATTTCCAGGGACTTAATGAAAAATATTCAGTGAAGGTGACCTAGCCCTAACAGATCTAAAATTATATTATAAAGCATCAGTCATCAAACTGGTATTGGTTAGGAAAAAGAGTGATAGATCAGTGGAATAGACTAGGGGCAATAGCAGGAAATGATTATAGTAACTGGCTATTTGATAAACCCAAAGAGCCCAGTTAGTGGGATAAAACTCTCTCTTTGATAAAAACTGTTGGGAAAATTGGAATTTAGTATGGCAGAAAAACGGATTAGACCAACACCACACAGCTTATACCAAGATAAGATCAAAATGGATACAGGACTTAGACATAAAAGACTATTAAAAGCAAACTTAGAGAATAAGGGCTACTTTACTTATCAGATATATGGAAAAGGAAGCAGTTTATGACCATGGAAGAGATGGCAAACATCATTAAAGGCAAACTGGATAATTTGGATTACATGAAATTAAAAATTATTTGTATAGACAAAACCATTGTAACCAAAATCAAAAGAAATGTAGTAAATTGGGAAACAATTTTGACAACTAGCATTTATTACAAAGGACTCATTTCTAAAATATATATAGAGAGAGCTGACTCAAATTTGTAAAAAAAAAAAAAAAAAAGAAATGTCATTCCCCAATTGATAAATGGTCAAAGGATATGCAGAGGCAATTTTCACATGAAGAAATCAAAGTTATCCATAGTCATGTGAAAAATAGCTCTAAATCATTATTAGAGAAATGCAAATAAACACCTCTCTGAGGTACCACTGCACACCTTTCAGACTAGCCAATATAACCAGAAAGGACAATGATCAATGTTGAAGTGATGTGCGAAATTTGGGACTCTAAGGCATTGTTGATGGAGCTGTGAACTCATCCAAACTTTCTGGGGAGGAATTTGGAATTATGCCCAAAGGGTAATAAAAATGTACATACCCTTTGATTCAGCAATACAACTAGTGGATCTTTACTCTGAAGAGATCATGAAAATGATTAAAATAATACTTATGCAAAAATCTTCATCGAAGTTCTATTTGTGGTAGCAAAGAATTGGAAATTTCATGAATGGCCATTAATTGGGGAATGACTGAACAAACTGTGGTATATGTATGTTATGGAATACTATTGTTCCATTAGAAATCAGGAAGGATGAGAATTCAGAAAAACCTGGAGGGGTTTTGATGAACTGATCCTGAGTGAGATGAGAAGAACCAGAACATTGTTCCCTTTAACAGCAACATGGGATTGATGACCAACTTTGATGGACTTGATCATTTCACAAGTGCAACAATCAGGGACAATATTCGGGTATCTGTGATGGAGAATACCATCTGTATTCAGAGTTTGAACGAAGATCAAAGACTATTACTAGTGAAGCAATTACCAACTTTAGCAAAGTTGCAGAATATAAAACAAACTGATGTAAATCATTTGCATTTCTTTATATGACTAATAAAACCCAAAAGCAAGAGATTGAATAATAAATAATATTTAAAATAATTGTAGTAAACATAAAATGCTAGGAATCTACCTCTCAATATAAATTCAGAAACTATATGAACACAATTGCAAAATGCATTTGACACAATTAAAGTCAGAATTGGAAAAAATACCTAATAAAAAGAATTGGGAAAATGTCTATTGTTTATTGGTAAACTGAGCTAATATAAAAAAATGACAATTGTACCTAAATTTAAATTAATTATTCAGTGCCATATCAATCAAACTATCAAAAATCTTTTACAGAGTGACAGACCTACTAGTTGTATTACTAGATGAAAGGGTTTGCACAGTTTTATTAGTTCCAATGGTTTTCAGAATGATTGAATCAGTTACAACTCCACCAAGAAATCACTTGAAATCCAGTTTTTCCACATCCTCTCCAAGATTTAGCATTTCTTTTCTTCCATTTTATTCAATCTGATAGGTGTGAGATTGAACCTCAGAATTGTTTTACCTTGCATTTCTCCAATCTATAATTATTTGGAACATTTTTTCATAAGACTATATTTAGCTTTAATTTCCATCTAAAAACTTCATATTGTTTCATTATTTATCAATTGGGAATGATTTGTATTCTTTTAAATTTGATTCAGTTCTCTATACATTTTAGAAATGAGTTATTTATCACAAACATTAACTACAAACTGTTTCCCAATTTACTACTTTCTTTTTCAATATTGGTTGCATTTGTTTTATTTGTGGAAAACCTTTTCAATTTAATGAAATTAAAATTATCCTTTTTGCATTTCATAATGTTCTCTATCTCTTCTTTGCTCATAAATTGCTTGCCCTTCCATAAATCGTACAGGTAGGCTATTCCTTTCTCTCTTAGTTAACTTATGTTATCACCTTTTAGTCTAATTTCTGTGCCTTTTTTGTCCTGATATTCCTGAATGATTGAAGATGTTGCTCTATGACTAGTTTATCCCATACTCTTTTCTATTTTTTCAAACAATTTTTTTTGACAAATAGTGAATTCTAATCCCATAATCAAGCAGTAGATCACTATTGTCATTTACTATTATTTCTTTTTTTGTCTAAACCATTACACTTCTGTATTTATTAGACAAAGACATAATTTTGCTGATTATTGCTTTGAGGATAGAATTTTAGATTCAAAAAGGTTAGGCTACATTCATTTACATATTTAGATTAATCCCCTTGATATTTTTTGGAGCAACTGTTGTTGCTCCATGTGAATTTTATTGATTTTTCTTCTAACTCTGCAGTTTGGCAGTTTGATTGGTATGGCACTGAATAAGTATTTTAATTTAAAAATCATTATAATTTCTATTCTATTGGCTCAGACGATCAATGAGGAATTGGACTTTTTTTTTCCATTTGTTTAGATCTTAATTCATTTGTGTGAAAAGTGTTTTTCAATTGTGTTCACATATTTTCTGAACTTGTTTTGAGAGGAAGATGCCCAAGCATTTTATGTTATCTGCATTGAATTTATCATTCTTTCTCTTACTATTAAATTTTGTTGGCAATTTGCAGACATGTTGGTGATTTCTATGGGTTTATTTCATGTCTTGATATTTTGTAAAAATTCTTAATTATTTCAAGTAAATTTTTAATTGATTTTCTAAGGTTCTCTACGTAGACCTTCATATCATCTGCAGGGAGTGAGAATTTTGTGTTCTTCTAATTCTAAATTCTTCAGTTTCATTTTCTTTTCTTGTTGCTAAAGCTAACATTTCTGTAACAAAATTGAATAATTGAAATTATGCATGTTTATGTTTTAACCTTGGTCTTATTGGGAATGCTTCTGGTGTGTCCACATTTCATATATTACTTTTGGATGGTTTTAGACTGCATTCCTTCTATCTCAAATTTTTTATAGGCACAGGTCAAAGGATTTTTCAGCATATATTGAGATAACCATATGACTTCTGGAACATTTTTCACTGATATGGTCAATTTTGCTGATATTTTCCTAATGTTGAAACATCTCTGCACACTTTGGATAAATCTAACTGATCATGGTTGTATTATCCTGTTGAAATTTGGTATAATCACTTCACTAAAATTTTATTTAAATTTTATGCCACAAAATGCATTAGGGAGATTGATCTAAAATAACTTTTCTCTCTTCAGACTCTTCTGGTTTGGGTAGTAGCACAACACTGGTGTCATAAAAGTGATTTGGCAGAACTCCTGTTTCTCCTATTTTTTCACATAATTTATATCAAATTTGAATTAATTGTTATTTAAATGTTTGCTAGAATTTACTTGTAAATCCATTTTGTTCTGAAGATTTTTAGGGTGTTTATTGATGGGTTCTTCAATTTCTTTTTGTGAAATGGGTTATTTAAGTATTTATTTCCTCCTCATTTGATCTGAAAAATTTATATTTATGTAAATATTTATCCATTTCACTTATCTTGTCACAATAATTTGTATACAGTTTTGAAAATGTTTCCAAATAATTACTTTAATTGCCTCCACATTTGGGAGTTTACTCTTTTCATTTCTGATACTGTAATCTGGTTTTTAATTAAATTAATCAAAGTTAATCTTCTTATTTTTAGTTCAATAGTGTTCTTGCTATCAATTTTTAAAAATTTCTTCTTTGATTATCATAATTTTAATTTGTTATTTAAACCAGGATTTTTATTTTATTCATTTTCTGTCTTTTTTATTCCATGCCCAATTTATTGATCTCTTCTATTTTTATTCATATTATAAATTAGAGATATTAATTTTCCCTAGTAACTACTTGGACTGTATCCCACAAGTTTTGTTATGATGTCTGAGTCTTGAATGAATTGTTGATTATTTCTATGATTGTTTATTTGGTTCACTCATTATATAAAAATGTATTTTAGTTTCCAATTAATATTTAGTTTATCTTTCCATAACATTTCATTACATGTAATTTTTATTGCATCATGATCTGAAAAGGATGAATTTAAAATTTCTGCTTTTCTACATTTGATTGTGAGGTTTTTAATTCCCTAATACATGGTCTATTTTTCTAAGGGTGCCATGTACCACAGAAATGAAGGTATATTCTATGCTCATTTAATTTTCTCCAAAGATCTATCATGTCTAGCTTATCTTAAACAATCATTTTTTTAACTTTATCATTTATTCTTTGGTTAGATTTATTTAATTCTGACAGGACATTGAGTTCCTCCACTAATATAATTTTGCTGTCTAAGGCTTCCAAAAACTCCTTTAACTTTTCCTCAATGAATTTGAATACTAAATCACTTGGTGAATGCATATTTAATATTGACATTGCTACATTGTCCATGGTATGTTTTAGGAGGATGTATTTTCCTTCATTAATACTTTTAATTCAATTGCTATTTGTTATTGCTTTATCTAAAATCAGAATAACTATTTTCTGATTTCTATTTCAGCTGATGAATAATAAATTTTACTCCAGTCATTTACCTTTATCCTGTGTGTATCTCTCTGCTTCAAAAGTAGTTCTTGTAAAAATATATTGTAAGATTCTGTTTTAAAATTTATTCCATTCTATGAGAGTTCATGTTATTCACAATTTCAGTTATGATTATTAACTCTCTATTTACTTCACTCTTATCTTTCCCTAGCTTGTACATTTTTCTCTTCTGTCCCCTTATTACTCTTGACCCATGGTTTCCTTCTGACTGCTGTCTTCTTCAATCAGCCATTTGCTCTTTCCCCTCCTACTTCACTGTAGGGTAGGATAAATTTCAAACCCTAATTGGGAATCTATGTTATTACATCTTTGAGCCAAATGTATCAAGAATTTTATTGAGTGGTATCAATCTTCCATCTTTCCCTCTTCTCTAATAAGGTCATTTTGCTTCTTCATGTGCTGTTATTTATCCTCTGCCTCTGCATTTTTTTCATGTATGATTTTTTTTTACTTTCTTATTTTATATTTCTCTTCTATTCTTTATACTGTCCAAGTATACTACTTTCTGTTCACCTGAAAGAAGCACAGTTCTCAAGACTCAAAACATCACATCATGATCAATTTATACCCCTACCCTCTTTCTTATTATTTTTAAACTGTCCTAAAAGAAATACAATTCTCATGAATTTCAAGTATTTTCTTCCTGATACAGTTCAGTATTAAGATTTCTGTCCTTTCTATTTACCATTGATATATATCTCTTAAATCTTGTATGTGAACATGAATTTTCCATTCAGTTGTGATTTTTTTTATCAGATAAGTTTGACAGTTCTCAATTTAATTCAAAAATCCAACTTTTTCTCTGACATAATATGCTGAGTTTTACAAGATAATTGATTCTTGGTTGTAATTCAAGTTCCTTTTCCCTTTAAAATATCATATTCTAGGCCCTCTGATTCTTTAATGTTGATGCTGATAAATCCTGCATGATTCTGGCTATGTTTCCTCGATATTTAATTTGCTTTTTTTTGACTCCTATAACTGATAATTTTTCAATTTAGCAACAATATTTCTTGGAATTTTTATTTTAGTTTCACATTCTGGAGGTGATCAGTGAATTCTTTCAAGGAGAATTTTATCTTCTTGTTCTCTGATAATAGATCATTTTTCCCAGGCTCTTTTTCTGATTGTTATTTTCAGGTAGATCAACAATTATCTCCTGGATCTATTTTCAATGTCAGTCATTTTTCCTAAGGGATGTTTTACATTTTCTTTTATTTTTTCAAACATTTGGTTTTCCTTGATGGAATCTTGTCTTCTGTTTCCAAACTTTTTTATTTTCTTCTGTTAGTTATTACTTTTGTTTTGAATTTTTCCAGTTGGGTAATTTTACTTTTAAAGGACATGTTTTTTCATTCTACTTAGTCAATTTTACTTTTAATGATATTGCTCTCTTCAATAGAGTTTTCATAATACTCTTATATGATACAATTCTTTTTTTCAATTTTTCTCCTTCCCTTATTCTTTGATCATAAAAATTCTTTTTGACCTCTTCAAAAATGTCTTTTTAAAATTCATAAGCCCCTTTGAGGCAGTGAGTCAATGTTTTCCTTTTCTGAGATGAAATTCTCACGTGTGCCTAACAGAAAAGTAGCTCTGTAAGTTTAGAATTCTCTCTTTTTTTTGTTCAGTTGCCTGCTGAGCTCTACTACTGGGCCACAGGGGATGTAGTGACAAGATTTTTGTGTTAGGGTTGGGAGTCTAGAGCTCTGGTCAATTATTCTGCTTTCTCAAATGGTCACAGTTTGCTCCTTGTGCTATGGGAGTAAGCTCTCTGAATGGGAGTTGGAATTCTCCCTGCTCTTCTGATGCCTTGCTGAACAGCTGAACTTCAAGTTGAGCTGCCCTCTGACTTTGCAACTGTCCCATAAGCTATACCTTTCCATAAGTTCTTCCAGGGTATCCTGAGTTAAAGACTTGTTTCACTCAGTTTTTCTGTGGGTTCTGTTACTTTAGGGTTTGTTTAGAACATCATCCAAAATTGTTTTAGGAAATTGTCCAGGAGTTTCCTAGTTTCACATCATCATCTTGACTCCACAGATATATATCCAGTATTAATTTAAATATAATGATATATTAACATGTGTTTATGTCTTCTAGAAAAAAAACCGAGAATCAACTCCCCAGCAAAACTAAACATACTCTTTCACAGGAAAAGATGGACTTTCAATGAAACAGGGGACTTTCAAACTGTCCTAATGAAACAACCAGAGCTGAACAGAAAATTTGATCTTCAAGTACAAGACTCTGGTGAATCATAGGGGGGGGTAGATGAGAAGGATTAATTATGAGGACCTTGCATGGGAAGAAGATACTGATAATTCTTATGAACTTCCTCATTTATAAGAGATGATATATATATATATCTATATATATATATATATATATATATATAGACAGGGCACAGGAAGGAGATGAATATAACATTTACAGTATAGTAAAAAAGATGGCATCAATTGGCGATAAAAGGAACTACTGGAAGTAAGAGAAGGAAAGGAAGAAGGAGCTAAGATAGTTCACATAGGAGTCAAGAAAAAGCTTTTTCACTGGATTGGAATGGGGGAAGGCTAGGGGAATGAGTGAGCCTTCAATCTCATCAGAAATGCCTCAGAGAGGAAATAACATACACACTTAATATAGTATAGAAATATATTTAACCCTAGAGAAAAATGAGAAGAAAGGGATTGGATAAGGGGGAATGGGGGAGGGAAGGGGGGAATAGGTGACAGAAGAGAGGGAAGATTGTGGGAGAGGGTAGTCAGATACAACACACTTTTGGACAAGGATAGGATGAAAGGAGAGAGAGAATAGAATTAATGGAAGTGGGGAGGAATAGAGTGGAAGGAATTACAGCTAGTAATAGCAACTGTGGGAAAAATATTGAATCAACTTCTCTGGTAAACATGATAAAGAAGGCAACTCTCCAGAGACAGAACCACTGGAATCTGAACCTAGACTGAAGTACTTTTTTTTATCTCTCACTATTCTTGAGGTTTCTTATCCTCTTGAGGGGTAGGGGGGATTTATGTTTACTCTTACACCGAAATTATTATAATGTAAAATAAACCAAAAAAGGAAAAAAGAATGATACCTAAAGGCAAATTAGAAGAAGAGGGAATATTTATCTGTTTGATCTATGGAGAGTGAAGGAGTTTATGACAATAAAAAGAGAGAGAACATTATAAAAAGCAATATGGATAGTTTTTGTTACATTAAATTTAAAAGGATTTTGCACATGCAACCAAGATTAGAAGGAACACAGAGAATTGTTAAAAAAATTTTCATAACCAGTGCTTCTGATAAAAGACATTTCTCAAAATATAAAGAATTGGATGAAATTCACAAGAATACAAGTTATTTTCCAACTGATAAATAGTCAAAGGACACGAAGAGCCAGAATTCAGATGAAAATTTTGAAACTATCTAGTTATGTGAAAAAATTATCTCAGTATTAATTAGAAAAATGCCAATTAAAACAACTCTGAAGTATCACATCACACCCATCAGGTTGGGTAATATGAAAGA
Organism: Macrotis lagotis; assembly: GCF_037893015.1. NCBI lineage: Eukaryota > Metazoa > Chordata > Mammalia > Peramelemorphia > Peramelidae > Macrotis > Macrotis lagotis. The sequence continues at coordinate 135,394,957 of NC_133658.1, forward strand.
AAAGGATGATGATCAATGGTGGCAGAAATATGGGAAAACTGGAACACTAATGGCATTATTATAGTTGAGAATTAAAAGCAATTTGTAACTGCTTGAAAGGAAACAAAACTGCATACATTTGATCTAGCAATACTGCTACTAGGTCTGTGTTCAAATTTTATCACAAAAAAGCAAAAAGACCCACATGTATAAGAATATTCATAAGTAGCACTTTTGGTGGTGGCAAAGAATGAGAAATTGAGGGTATGTCTATCAATCTGGGAATGACTGTACTAGCTATGATGTAGAAATGGAAGGGAATATCACTTTTCCATCAGAAATGATGAGCAGGCAGATGTCAGAAAAAGCTAGAAAGACTTACATATCTTGAATCTGAGTGATCACTACACCTGGAGACCCTGAAGAACAATATACATTTTAACAGCAACATTGCATTATGATCAATTATGACAGACTTCACTTCTCTCTGCAAAACAATAATCAAAGATAATTCTAAAAGACATGTAGATGTCTTATTTTTTGTACATTTGTCATATGGGGAAGCATATGACATTCAATAAATATTCAAAAATACATGACAAAATTAATAGCTATTTGACTGTGCCCTACAAACCAACATGTCAATATTTTAGCATGCATAATTCTAAAATCATGGTTACCTTTTCAGTTATGTAGAACACAATTTCTCCATATTTTAATAATTCATCATTGTAATTTTATATGATAAAAAATACTACATTCAACCTAATGATAAATCCCTTTGGACTTAAATAGACTTGCTTGTGTTCAAGAGATATACTTGATTTTGAGACCATAAAAGAATTTCTAATTTGGTAAAACTTGTCAAATCTGGCTGCTTGACATAGCCTTCATAAATCTTGAGTTGTTATTTTGTCAAAACATGAGGCACTGTAAGAAGACTTTAAATTTGAACTAAACAAGATTGCAAATGCATCATTGCTTTATATTCATTTAATTTTTGCTATTGTTTGGCTGTGGTTTCTTGGGAGTAAATATATCATTCATGTAATACATTATGTATTTTAAAAAATATTCCTAATTTCCTGTTATAATCATGACTTTTTAAAAGAATTCTTGGGGTGAATATTATTTTTTTATTTCAATGGTTACTGTCCTTAATCTTTATCTGAAAGATGACACTTAAAATCAATAAATACAAAACACAATTTAATGCAATAAGCACACTTGAAAGAACAAAATGTTATTTACTTCAACAATCTTAACCTACTTGTAGTCTTAATGTGCTTTCAGCAGTTACTTTCCTAATAAATTACTTGGCTCCCAATTAACCACTAGCAATTAGGGGGAAAAGTGTGGATTCATTTCCCATAAGCCTAGGACACAGATGTGGCTTTATTTAGATAAACTATACACAATGCTTATTTGTGTTATAAAAATTCAAAACATACTTAAGCAATAGTTATAAACCTGTTAAGTGAGACCATCCCAAGCAACAAAAGCTCTGTTTGCCAGCTGGGTGAGCCCCTTCTATATGTCATTTTGATGTAATGCATTCCCATTTTTGTCATTATTTTATGCAAAGTATTTGAAAGGATGATCAATTAAATTGAAATCTGATTATATATGGGTTGGTGTTTTTGAAACATCAGCTCCCACTTCCCCTCTTAGCACAATCCCCTTATTTTCTTTTTAATTTCACACAAGTCCACAACTTTCTCCTACTCAACTTCTTGCTTTTCTTTGAAATTGTAGACTGTGTGGGTTTCTTAATTTTCATTTAAAACATAATCAAGGTATAAAAAAATGAAATTGTACATTAGAGGACTCCATAAAAGAAATTCATAACCTCTGGGTATAACTATGTCTTAATGGGAAATGAACACAGCAACACATGATATCATAAAAATGTTAGGTTTCTTTAAATTCTAGCCTAGTCAGCCATTTAATAAGAGCTCTGTAATCATGAAAAAACCCAAAACTTCTTGTTGTATTAGCTTTCACTACTCAAGTGCTTTTCATAGGAAAACTTTAAAGCACTAGGAACACATTTGATTAATCCTTACAATTTTCTCACAAAGGAGATAAACATGATCTTCCATAGGTAAGGAAAAACAAAAATAATGATTCAGTCTGCATTGTATAAGGGAAAAGCTATATAGAGAGGCCCTGGGATCCTCCTATTGACAATTGCTAAACATTCATCATGAAAAGACCCATTTTCTAAAATATAAATTTACATGGAAAATGTAGCTATGTGCTGATGTATTCTCCGTTATTCACTCAATTTCAGAAGGTAACAAATATTTGTTACGTATTTAGCATGTGACAGGCAGTGTTCTAAGCTCCACAAAATTTGAACAAAAGTGATTTAAAGATCCACTAGTCAAATGGCACTAGTCATGGGGTCATAATGATGTGGCTTCAAATCCTGCTTCTACAACATCCTTTCTGTATGGTCGTATGCCAGTCACTAAACCTCTCTGAGCCTCCTTTTCCTCATCTTCAAAATGGAGAGAGTAATAGTTGTTGCAGTTACTCCTGGGACATTTTTGAGAGAGTAACATTTAAACCGTAAATCCTCTATGGTAAAACAAGTCATGATAATCATTATGAGGAGAAGGTTGAGAAAGATATATACAAAACATTGCACTTTGAACTGGGAATGTAAAAATGAAAAATGGTATATTCCATGAAAAAATGCTTCAAGCCCAATTTAAGTAAAAAGTTAATTTTGGCCAAAAACTCATATGAAAGGGAATAGCCTGTCTCCCAATGATAGACTTTTCATTCTTACATCAAAGCTGTGTCTTTATCTCTCCAGGTAAATATTAACTCTTTGGGGCCTGGGTCTGATTTGATCTTATCTTTGTAAAGAAATCATAAGAGTACATTATATTATTTTTTATTTTTTATTTATCTTTTTTTTTGCTAGGCAAATTGGATTAAGTGGATTGCCCAAGGCCACACAGCTAGGTAATTATCAAGTGTCTAAGACCAGATTTGAACCCAGGTACTCCTGACTCCAGGGCCGGTGCTTTATCCACTGCGCCACCTAGCCACCCATAGAATACATTATAAATAAAATAACAGGGGTAAATACTTTTGGTATTATATTGAAAGATTGTATTTTAAATATGTTAATATTACCCCAATTACTTGTAATATTTTAAATGTATATTTAAAATTTTGAAATATATATTTTCTTTCTCTTTTCAAATGTACCCAACTTTTAGGAGGTAATTTGATAACTATCATCCATATAAAGTTATGAGAAACAAAATAAAAGAAAAATATTTTAGTTCAATTTTCACTCACAATTCATTAGTTCTGTCTCTGGATGTGGATAACATTTTTCAACATGGGGCCTTTAAAATTGACTTAGATTCTTGTCTAGGCTGTATTCCTTTAATATTTTTTTCCATGATCCCTGATGTTCTTTTCTTCCTACAGATGAATTTTGACCTTTTTAAATATTTTTTAAAATAATACTTCAAAACAAAAAAAATACTTCAGTAGCTTGATTCAGATAGTACTGAATTTGTAAATGAACTTAGGGATAATATTTTATTATATTATTATAGCTTATTTTATAATTATTTTATATTATTATATTTGATACATAAGCAATGAATATTTCTCTAGTTTGTTCTGACTCTCATTTCTGTGAAAAGCATTTTATCATTGTATTCATAAACTCTGGATAAGTTTTGTCAGATAAGTTACCAATTTTTAAAAATTATCCTATTATAATACATTTTAAAATTACATCCATTTTTTCTTTTTTGGATACTGTGTTATATAGCTATTGCACATAAACCAAAATTTTAACATTCATTTTTTTTTTAATTTTGAGTTCCAAAATTTTTCATTCTTTTCTATAACCTCCTCCCAGCCTTGAGATTGTAAGCAATTTTTATAGTTTATACATATTCAATAATGTAAAACAATCCATTTTAGCTATGATGCAAAAGAAAAAGAATCCCCCCCAAAAAAAGAAAACACAAGAAAAATAAAGTGAAAAAAGAAAATTATTCTTTGATCAGTATTCAGACTTTTAAGTTGTTTCCCTGGAGGTTGATAGAATTTATCATTCCAAGTTATTTGGAATTGTCATAGATCACAGTATTGCTAAGAATAGCTAAGCTTTTCATAGTTGATCTTCAGTCAATTTTGTGGTTGTGCTATGCAATGCTCTCCTGGTTCTGTTCACTTCACTTTGCATCCATTCATTTGAGTCTTTCCAGTTCTTTTTTTTTTTTCTGAAACCATGTCACTGATCATTTTTAATAGCATTTTCTTTTCCATCACAATCATATCTCACAAGTAGTTCAGGCATTTCACAAATGATTATGATTCATTCAATTTCATATTCTTTAGCAAAAGAAAAATAGAACCATGGTATTTTTAAATACAATTAAGTCCTCTACTCTTTCCTTTTATCTCTCTGGAATTCAGACTAAGTAATGTAATTGTTTTTTGAAGAGTATGTATAGTTTTATAATATATAAATATGTTTCCTATTTGCTATTCATGCCATTTTAGCAAGGTAAAAAATGTCATAGCATCAGATAATTTGATACATGAAAGAAAGACTGAGTAGTTTAATGGAATCATTTAGATACATTTCTAGTATATTCCAGTATACATCATTTAAGGTCTTTTTTTCCCTCTGAACGACGTAGTTTGGACCTACTTTTTCATGAGTATTGGGCAATCTTAATGGATAAATTTCATTCTAATAATGCAGACTGACAATCTTTCAGAAACATACAGTTATGCAATATAGTCCATTGTTAAGTAGATTGTATTTTGATGGCTAGGATGTATTAGAAGAGGGATCTTATCTTGTGTCTTCTTGATTCAAGGTAGACCATCTATCTCTTATGTCACATTGACTATCATGGAAATTAAATGAAAAAAAACATGAATAGATGCTGGAATGACAAATAAGCAATAGAAAAATGAATAAAGAAATATATTTCTTTTCTATAAGAATAAAATCAAAATCAGCAGAGGAAATAATTTATCAGCAATTAAAACCAAGTTGATGAACATAGAGCAGAAAATAATTTAGCAGCTTTTCATAATCTGAAAATACACTGAGAGAATTGCTTTTGATATTTGGATAGAAATGAGTTTGACATGCAATGAGACAGATTCAGAGTGAAGAGGTCTTCAGTGAAGGACCACAGTAATCCAAACTGATTATAACTTTTATTGGTAAAATGAATAAAGAAATAAACCTCATTTCTATATTTTTATAGAAGACAAGAGGAAGGAGGAATAGCTAATGTTTTAGTAAGAAGATCAAGATTTAAGCAAATTTTGTTTTAGGTTTTTGCAAAGCAAATGGGGTTAAGTGGCTTGTCCAAGGCCACACATCTAGATAATTATTAAGTGTCTGATGCTGGATTTGAACTCAGGTACTCCTGATTCCAGGGCCAATGCTCTATCCACTGCACAGCCACCCCAGGTTTAAGCAAATCTTAAGCAGATCAAATTAGGGGAATAACTCGAAAATTCAATAGAAATATACTGAATATTATATGGGTTAAGAAAATAGCTACATATTTAAGATTATGTATGCCACTGAAGATTTATATGAAGGAATGTGATAAGATCTTCCCTTTGTATTGGGAATATTAGACTGGTATCTTTATAGAAAATTTTGGGATGCCAAATAAGAAGCTATTGTAATCATCTGAAGAGAGAAATGGCATTGATAGTGGCAGCAGTAGTGTTAATAGAGATTACAATGATGATAGTCAGCATGATATCATAGAAAGAGAGCCAAAGTGGAATTCAGAAAGACTAGCATTCAAGCTATGCTTATGGTATTTAATGTGTACAAGACTGTGTATGTGTCTCTTGACAAGTCACTTTATCAATACTATAATCAAATATACAACTTTTATGTCTCTGCATTGTAAGAGAAATAAAATTAAAACTATACTCTATTAATATTAATAATTTTAATAATATTATTGCTAACATTAATAATAATAATGCTATATGATGCGCTTGTAATCATACCATAAAATCCCTTTATTCCTTCTTTTTGAAAATGATATAATATCTAGTTTTGACTAAAATGACCAGTATTGTACAAAAAATGATTTTTATTTAGAATGTATGTGATTAAGTTCAATCTACAATAACAGTAGCTCCTAAACTAGTAACATTACCACTGAGGTCTGAATCCATTGCTTGAATAAAAGCTAATATTTCTTACAATTATGAGACAAGTGTATTTGACAACTATAGTATTGTTCCTTACTCATCTGATCATATCATATTCTTATGCTGTTTTTAGTTCAAAAAGCAACTCTAATTTTCTTGTTTTTATTGATTCTAGGATATCCCAATACAGATAAATTTCATGGAGTAACATTATTAACTATCTTTGCTTTACATTCACACTTCCATAGAACTATTATATTCAAAGGCTGGATTCTGAACTTCTAAAGTAGATAGTATTTACAGTATTGAGAAAGCTACACAATGGCATACTTAAACCCCTTAAATTTCCTTTCCTCTCAATATTTTGATTTTGACACTTGTAAGAAGCCACCTCTCTTGTTCTATAACCAACAGCTATGACAAGTCAGAAGACAGTATTATGTAGGGTTGTATTGAAATAGCAAGTGAATTGTTCCTGATTTCACAGACTTCTCTGATATCTCTTGGAGTTCTCAGCTGCTTGTATAACTCCTAAAGAAAAGAAAATTTGTTTGAACTTGTATGTTTGGTGCTAATGTGAACAAAGACCAGTAAAATGTATTTAGGGTGGGAAAGTAATTGTCCAAAGAGTGAATGACTGGTAACATTGACTTTGGCATATCATTATGTGCTTAAACCAGTTATAATGAATGCCATTCAAGAAGGACAGATGTATCATCCTCAGGATGTGCCAGAAAAGAGATATTGTTATCAATGATATGCACTGCTGATACTTTATGCTATCATTAGAAGGAATAAAAATATCTGCCAAATTTGTGGCTAAATAACAAATGTCTCTCTAATACAACATGCCATGTCTTTTAAAAAAAGACAGATTTCTGCAAAAGAATTGAGTCTTGTCCAAGGGTAAAAGTATGAATAACAAGATTAAATGGAGAAGAGAAAAATCTGAATTTTATGCTACTTGAGAACCTTGGAGTGTATGAAATGTCCTAGTTCATAAAATGATCTTCATTTATGATACACTCTCATGTGATGTCATAGGTTATACCCTAAAACACTGGTGGATGTCAGAAATAATGATACAGCTACAGAAAGCATTTACATTCTGGAAAGTGATTGACTTTCTAGGCAATCAACCCTTGTTGAATCAAAAAGAATAGAAAGAAAACTATTTTTCATGCAACCAGATATAAATTTGATAGACATTAAATATCTGCTATGTAAAAAGCATTGTGGTAGAAGCAGAGGAATAAAAAGTTAAAGTAAGAAATAGTCATTGCCCTTAAGGATTACCAAACAATATCTGAAATTATCCATAGTATATAAATATCATTAATAATAATATTAACCACTGCATACATCTATGGTAGCATATCATAGTATATGAGTTACTTCATTTGATTCTCAAAACAATCCTCTGACTGAAATAATTGCTATTGTTATCTCCATTGTACAGCTGAGTAAACTGAGACTGAGAAAGTTTAAATGAAATGCTGATATCATTTGAGCACAATTTACCAAAAAAATTATTAAATATCTGAAAAAATTTGAATTTAGTTATGTCTTCCTAACTCCAGGTTAAATACTTAGTTGTCTCAAGATGAAGTACAATAACAAATGTGTGACTGAAATTTGTAATTTCAAGAACAGAATCTTTTCCACTAGTAACCTTGATTTATCAAGTTTCAAAATGCCTACACCAGCCAGACTTGGATTAATCCTTTCAAGATTAAGTGAAATCAAATATTGTTCACATAAAAGTATATATAATAAGCTTTTAAATTAATGAGGTCAAAAGAAGTTAGCCAGATTCTCCTCCTCCTCTGAACTCCAATAAGTCATATTATGAACACCATTGTCAACTTTGGAGTTTGGGGTTGTGTTGCATCCATGTTTTGCAGTCACTATTCTCCTAACATAAACTTGGCAATTATTTAAATCATTTCTCAACCTAAAGGTATTCATTTGAGTTCTACATCACTGTCCAATAAATTAATACATAGAAGACAGTTTCAAAGGGGGAAAAAAAGAAAGCAATATTTACCAATGAAACAACTGAATGAATTTTCCTAATCAGGTTAGGGAGAATACAGCTTTGTTCAGCCGCATGCCTGTGGAGGAGGAGGGAAGGAAGAAAGGGAAGGCATCTTTGATTGTTTCATTGAGATAATAGCTAAAAATACACACTCACTCTTTTGGACCGAATGGTATTCTGACAAGCTGCTTTCATTACTGTGAGTAAATCAGTGGAAGAGTCTGAACTATAAATATGGGTTAGCTTGGCCAGGATAAATCATCCAATTTCTTTATATGGGATCTTACCCAGGAAGTAGAATGGGACTAGACTAAAGGTTTTAGTGACATTTTCTATTTAATGAATGTGAGTGAATATAGAACTTAGTGTTAAAAGAAGAATCTCATGGAAATCTGCTAACTTTAATTTTTTTGAAGCAAAAAAAATGGAGTAGCAATGAGATTAAGCATTTGCTTCAAGATTGTTCAGTTAACACACATAATGTTTTTGCCTCTCAATCATACAATCTCTAGTTAGAACTCCAGAACATAGTAAAGGCCTAAGAAATTCCCTTGCATTGATTTCTTCCTCAGGAATGACATGTTGAACTTCGTCTCAAAATACAGACAACTACGAAAGTTCTATTTGTGGAGTATATTTCCTCTTCCTAGGAACCTTATAATCAATCAAAAAATACTTCAACCTCTTCTCTACCCAGGAGTATTTACTGCAGCTGTTTAGAAATCTCTCAAGTACTCTAGATCAATGCTTTTCAAAATGGTGGCCCATAGAGGACCCAAAGACCCTTTCAGAGAGTTTATCAGATCAAATTATGCTCATGAGTATATAAAGATATTTTAATGTCTAACTTAGCAAACAAAAATAAAAGCTTTTTTAGGTGTCTTCATTCATTTTAAAGTGTGTAAACGCACCAAAAGTTTATCTTAATAATACTTCATTTTTTCCAATTATATGTGAAGGCAAATTGAGCAGAATCAGGAGAACATTGTCCTCTTTAATAGCAATACTGTAATACTGTGATGATCAATGATAACAGACTTAACTCTTCTCAGCAACACGGTTACCAAAGACAAAAGACCTGAATTGAAAACTTTTGAATCTGACTGTAAATGAAAGTGTACTATTCTCATTTTATAAAATTTGTTTTTTTTTTAATTTTTCCTTTAGATAGCTTTTCCCTTTTTGTTCTCAATTTTCTTTCACTATCTAACTAATTTGGAAATATGATCCACAATGATATCTATAACAGGTCACTTTCCATTCTAGGGTGGGAAGAGGGAAGTATGGGATGGAGAAACCTTAAAAAATGAAGTCTTTGTACACAATTGGAAAAATAAAGAGAGGAAAGAAAAGAAATTACATGTAAATACAAATTATAACATTCTTTTTTAAAAAAAAATTCACTTCCTTTCTCATTTATAAGAGAAGTTGGAAGGTGCATATATAGCCAAGGCACAGGAAGGAGCTGAATATAATAATTTAATATAGTAAAAATATGGAGTCCCTGGGTGATAAAGAAAAGTACAGGGAGGAAGATAAAGGAGATGAAGAAGGGGTTAAGATATTTCACATAAAAGTCAAGAAAAAGCTTTTTCAATGGAGTGGAATGGGGGAAGGCAAGGGGGAATGAATGAGCCGTCATTCTCCTCAGAAAAGGCTCAGAAAGAAAATAGCATACACACTAAATGGGGAATAGAAATCTATCTTACACTAGAGAAAAATGAGATGAAAGGGATGGGGATAAGGGGGAATGAGTGGAGGGAAGGGTGGAGTAGGTGATAGAAGAGAGGGAAGGTTGTGGGAGAGGGCACCCTTCTGAACAGAGATAAGATGAAAGGAGTAAGAGAATGGAATAAAGTGCAGTGAGAAGGAATAAAGTGGAGGGAAATACAGCCAGTAACAGCAAATGTGGAAAAATATTGAAGTAGCTTCTCTGGTTGAATTATGATTAAGATGGCAACTCATGCCAAAGACAGTGCCATTGGCATCTGAACACAGGCTAAAGTATACTTTTTCCCTCTCTCTAACTATTCTTGAAGGTTCTCATCATTCTGGGGGGGGGGAGGGTCATGCTTACTCTCATAACAAGATTAATGTAACAATATAAAATAATATAAATAAAGCAAAAACAAAATTTAGTTCCATATTGTCTTCCTCATGTCTTCCCTTTCCCCTCCCTAAGATGGTATGTAATTTGATAGAGGATAAAGATGTGCAATGATGTAAAATAGGTTTCAAAATTTTTTATGAAAAGCATATAATATATTGTTATAATATATCGTGCCATATAGAACATATTTCCATATTACTATGAAAGAAGAAAAAAAGAAAAGAAAAATGCACAATAAATTAAAAACAAAATGATTTAATCTACATTTAGACTCTATCTCTACCAATTCTTTCTAAGAATGCAGATAGAATTTTCCATCAAAATAACTTTGTAATAATTTTGTATCATTGTATTTTGGAGGAGAGCTTTCATTCAAACTTGATCCTCAGAGAATGTTGCTATTATTTTATACATTGTTCTCCTGCTTCAGTTTTAACTTGATTTTTCATCAATTCAAGAAAGTCTCTCTCTTTTTATATATTTTTGAAATCTTGCAACTTGATAAACCAAATGCTTCTGGCCAAGATGGTGGAGGGAAGTCAGGCACTACCCTAAGGTGTCCTGGCTTTCCTCAGAACTAATCTGAATCAAGCCTCATAATAGAATTTAGGTCCACAAAACACAGAACAAAACAAAGGAGGAGATTGGAGAATAGAGCACATGGAATGAGCTAAATCACATCACATGAAAACATACAAAGGACCTATTGCAATAGAGGCAAAGAAGAGAAAAGATGATGAGAACCACTTGAATCTTACTCTCATCAGATTTGGCTCAAAGAATGGTTGACACACACACATTCAGTTAAGAAACTTATCTTCCATTTCAAGTATTAAAAGAGGAGAGGGACGAAAAGAGGAATTAGCAGAATTAAGTGAAGGAAGAAGTAAAAAAGTGAAAGGGGAAAGAAAGGGGATGGGGGTTGGATATTATTGGGCAAACTCACTGAAGGAGGTGGTACTCTGAAGAAAAATACTGTGGAATATGCACAAAGTGTTAAAAGGGGGAAAATATAAACAGAGGGAAAATAGAATGAGGGCAATAAAAGTTCATAATTATAATTTTGAAAATGAATGGGACTTCCAGTCAAGATGGTGGAGAGAAAGCAGGCACAGTTATAAAGTCTCCTGAGCCTCCCTCATAAAAATAGCAAACAAACCTCTTGACAGAAATATGATCAACAAAGTCCTGAAAGAATAGCCAGGAGAAGAGCATCTACCTCAGGATTTGCCTTCCAATATTGTGGGTGAGTCCAGTAGCACAGGGCAATCTCTGCCAGGAGCATGGGATTGGTGAGAATGTGGGAGCCTGGATTAGTCCTGGATTACCCTGATTAGTGGTGGGGCCTGAGGACTGGACCTATTTGATCAGCTGCGGGGCAAAAGCCTGGTCAACCAAGGGGGTTTGGGTCAACTAGGGAGCAGAGGCACTGGAGGTGGTGTTGACTATCTGGAGCTCACCTGCAGGGCTGGAGAGAGAGGTGCAAGAGAGTTCCAGACATTGATCCCTGAGCTCCTCTGGTCAGGAGGAATTCAGAGTCCACACATCCATTTCAGGTGAAGCCTCTTCTCAGAACAAAAAAAAATTAAAGACTACTTCTAACCCAGGTGCAGGTGCGTGAGTAGCAGAACCACCCCAGCTGATAAAAGGGAGGGTGATCTCCTCAACCCAGAGTATATCCCACCATTGATTAAAGACAAAAGTATTTAACAACTTCTACCACCCTCTCCAGCACAAGGGAGAGGACCTCAATCAAGGTCACAGGCACATCACAGGATGCATCCAGCACCCACTACTGGCCAAATGGAAATATTATACTCAGTGAAAACTCTAGGGATCCCAACACCAAACAGCTGTGAAACATCCCCTCCCTACCAAAAGGCCTTAATAAAATGAAGAAAGGCCAGAAGAAAGAAGGGTCCACAGAAAAATTACTAGGAGGAAAAAACTCTAACTCAGAGAGAACCAGAAGCTCTGAGGAGAATATGATTTTTTTTTTCTCCAGCAAAGAAAGACATCCTTGAAGAAATAAGGAAGGAGTTTAAAAATCAATTGGAAAATTTGGGAGAGACAATTAACACCTTGCAATAAGAAAGCAAATCATTGGAAAATACAATTGGACAAATGATAAAAGAAAATTCTCTCAAAACCTCAATTGGTCAAATGGAAAGATCGTTCAAAAATAGAATTGACTGATTGAAAAAGGAGTTGCAAAAGATAAATGAAAAAATTTCTGCTCCAAAAAAAAATGAATGGAGTATGTGGAACCTAACAAAACCAAAAAATAGAAAAAAACAGAAGAAAATATATAATACCACATTAGCAAAACCACAGACCTGGAGAATAGATTGAGAAGGGGCAACCTGGGAATTATATATCTTCTGGAAAACACTCAAGAGGAATAAAGTCTGGACTTAATATTACAGGATTTAGTGATGGAAAATTGCCCTATCATCATGTCATCGGAAGGCATAATAGCTATTGAAAGAATACATCAATGCCCTCCAGAAAGTGACCCTAAAATGAAAATACCAAGGAATGTTGAGGTCAAAATCCAGAACTATCAGATAAAAGATAAAATCCAACAAGCAGCCAGAAAGAAACAATTTAAATACCAAGGAGCCACAGTAAGGATTACACAGGACCCAGATGCATCAACACTAAGGGATCAAAGGGCCTGTCTTGAGATCTTCTGGAGAGCAAAGAAGGTTGCAATTCAGCCAAAAATCCACTCTCTGGCAAAGCTGAGACATTTCTTTCAGGGGGAAAATATGTACATTTAACAAAATGGAAGAATTCCAACAAATCCTGATGAAAATTGCAGAGCTAAAAAGAAAATTCGTATATCAAACAGAAGACTCAAGAGACAAGTGAAAAGTTAAAAAAGGGAAAACAAAAAAAAAAACTGCTGTCCAATAAAATGATACTGGCTATATCCCAGGATTGGAAAACAATTCTCATAACTCTTGAGAACTGTAGCTCTAACAGAGAGAATATCCCTAGTCAGAAGTGATGGACACTCATGACTTATCAATGAGAGTGCTATCCAGTGAAATGAAACTGGCTATATCCCTATTTTGGAGAAAGACTAATAACTCTCAAGATTTGTAAATCTATTAGAGAGAATGTACATAGCAAGAAGTAATGGATACTCAGGATTTTCTATAACTCAGACAGAATGATTTGAAAACACTTCCTCCTTAAAAAAGGAGACAGGAAGAAGATGGGAGGATGAAGGGGATTGATTGGCGTAAATCACATTACATTAAGAGGGATAAAAGACCTATTGTAAAAGAGGGCAAGAAGGGAGGAGATAAGAAACACCTGAATCTTCCTCTCATCAGACTTGGCTTAAAGTTAGCTTACACACACACACACAAACACACACACAGTTAACTTAAAAAAAATCTGACCTTTCAAGTAATAAAAGGGGAAAAGGGGAGGGGTTGTAGATGGGGGGTAGAAAAAGAGGAACTAACAGAAGGAAGAGAAGGAAAAAGGCAGAAAAGGGAAGGGAAAAGAAAGGGGAGGGGTGGATACAGGAGGGCAAACACACTGAAGGTGGCAGGATTCAGTGACAGAATATTGGGGATTATGGCTAAAGGGAAAAGAGGGGAAAATACAGAGAGGAGAAAGCATGAAGGGGAATAGAGTTGGTATTATAACTTTGAATGTAAATGGGATGAACTCTCCCTTAAAATGTAAGTGAATAACAGACTGGATTAAAAACCAGAATCCTACAATATGCTGCTTACAAGAAACTCATTGGAAGAAGAGAGAGACATATAGAGTAAAGGTAATAGGTAGGAGCAAAGTATATGTTGTTTCAGGTGAAGTGAAAAAAGCAGTGCTATCAAACCTTATTTCAGACAAAGTAGATGCAAAAATAAAGATCATTAAAAGAAATAAGGAAGGAAACCATATTCTTGAAAAGGTACCATAGACAATAAAGTGATTTCAGAAATGAATATGTATGCACCCAATGGGATGGCATCCAGATTTTTAGAGAAGCTGAAAGAACCACAGGAAGATACAGACATCAAAACCCTACTAGTGGGAGAACTCAACCTCCCTCTCTCAGATTTAGATAAATTAAATCATAAAATAAAAAAGAAAGAAGTTAAGGAGGTAAATAGATTGTTCGAAAACCAAGATATGATAGACATATGAAGGATATTGAATGGGGATAGAAAGGAATAAACTATTTTTTTATGTACTTACACAAAAATTGATCATGTACTAGGGCAAAAAACCTAATAATTTCAGAAAGGCAGAAATAGTAAATATATCTTTCTCAAATCATAATGCAATAAAAATCATATGCAAAATTGGGCCAGGGAGATATAGAACCAAAACTAATTGGAAACTAAATTAGCTCATTTTAAAAATGAGTAGATCAAACATCAAATTAGAGAAAGAATTAATTATTTTATCCTAGATAATGACAATGATGAAACTACATAACAAAAACTATGGGATTCACTCAAATGGTTGTCAAGGTATATATTATATCTTTAATTTCTTACATGAATGAATAAGAGAAAGAGGAAATCAATGAACTAAATATGCAACTAAAAAATTTAGAGAAAGAAAAAATTAAAACCCCCAATTAAATAACAAATTGGAAATTCTAAAAATTAATGGAGAAATTAATGAAATCAAAAGCAAAAAATTATGAGCAAGTAGGTTTTATCCCATGAATACAGGGTCAATATAATGAAAAATGTTAGGATAATTAATTATATCTTCAAGAAACCTATCAGAAAAAATTCGATAAATCAATATATGCTGAAAAGTACAGCAACCATTTCTACTAAAAATACTAAAGAGCATAGGAATAAATGGATTGTTCCCTAGCAGTATAAGCAGTATCTATCTCCAACCATCAACAAGCATCATATGCAATGGGGATAGACTAGAGACATTCCGAATAAGAGCAGTGGTGATAAAAGGATGCCCATCATCACCACTACTATTCAATATTGTATTATAAATTTTGGATTCAGCAATAAGAGAAGAAAAAGAAAATTAAGTAATTAGAATTGGGAACAGAGAGAACAAACTCTCAATTTTTGCAGAAGACATGATCACATACCTAGAAAATTGCAAGAAATTATCCAAAAAGCTACTGGATTCAAATAGCAACTTTACCAAAATTGTAGGATATAAAAGAAACCCTCATAAATCCTGAACGTTTGTTATAAATGACTAGTATGATACAGCAGGAAGAGCTAGAAAGAGAAAACACATTCATAGTGACTTCAGGCAATATGTAAAACCTGGGAGTCTATGTGCCAAGACAGTTTTAGAAACTTTTTTTAAAACAATTACAAACACTTATCACAAAAATTAAATCAGATTTAAATAACTGGGCAAACACCCACTGCTCATTGATAGGTCGAGCTATTATGATAATAATGAAAATTCTACCAAAACTAAACTACCTGTTTAGTGCCCTACCAATAAAAATTCCAAAAAAAATTACTTTAATGAGTTACAAAAAATTGTAAGTAAATTCACATGGAGGAATATAAAGTCAAGAATTTCCTGGGATTCAATGAAAAAAGTGCAAAAGAAGGGGGGTTTAGCCTTATCATATCTAAAATTATAGTATAAAGTATCAGTCATCAAAACTGTCTGGTATTGGCTAAGAAATAGAGTGGTGTACCAGTGGAATTGACCCAGTGCAATAGCAGGAAATGATTAGAATCATTTGCTGTTTGATAAACCCAAAGAGTCAAGCTATTTGAATAAAAACTCTCTCTTAAAAAAAAATGTTCTGGGAAAATTAGAAATTAGTATGAAAGAAGCTTAGACCAACATCCCAAACCCTATACCAAGATATGGTCAAAATGTATACAGGATTTAGACATAAGAAACAATACTATAAGCAAACTGGAAGATCATGGACTAGGTTATCTGTCAGATCTAATGGAAAGGCAAGTAGTTTATGACTAAAGAAGATATGGAGAACATCACTAAAAAAAAACTAGATGATTTTGATTTCACTAAATTAAAATGCTTTTCTAAAGATAAAATCCTTTTAACCAAGATCAAATGAAATGTAGCAAACTGGGAAACAATCTTTACAACTAGTATTTCTGACAAAAGACTCATTTCTAAAATATACAGAGTACTGAGTCAATTTTTTTAAAAGTCATTTCCCAATTGAGAAATGGTCAAAGCTATGTAAAGGCAATTTACAGATAAGGAGATCAAAGGAATTCATAGTTATATGAAAAATTGCTCTAAATCATTACTTATTAGAGAAATGCAAATTAAAGTATCTCTGTGGTACCTCCTCACACCTGTAAGACTGGCCAATATAACCAGAAAGGACAATGATCATTGTTAGAAGGGTTGCAGGAAATATGCATCACTAATACATTGTTGGTGGAGCTGTAGATTCATCCAATCTTTCTGCTGAGCAGTCTGGAACTACCCACAAAGGGCAACAAAAATGTGCATACCCTTTTATCCAGCAATACAACTACTGGGTCTATACACTGAAGAGAAAATGAAAAAGGGTAAAAACATAGTTTGTACAAAAATATTAATAGAAGAAATGTTTGTGGTGGAAAAAATTGGAAAAGAATAAATGTCCTTCAACTGGGGAATGTTTCAACAAACTGTGGCACATGTATATGATAGAATATTATTGTTCTATTAGAAACCAGGAGGAATGGGAATTCAGGGAAGCTTGGAGGGATTTGCATGAAATGATGCTGAATGAGATGAGCAGAACCAGAATAGCATTGTTCACCCTAACAGCAACATTGATGGACTTGCCCATTCCATCAGTGCAACAATCAGGGACAGATTGGGTCTATCTGAGATCGAGAATACCATTCAGAGAAAGAATTGTGGAGTGTGAACAAAGACCAAGGACTATGATTTTAATTTAGAAAAACAAATACTGATATATCATTGTCTGATTTTGCTATTTCCTATATTTTATGTGTCTTCCTTAAGGATATGATTTCTCTCTCATTACATACAATTTGAATCAATGTATACCATGAAAATATTGTAAAGAGCTGCAAATTGTCTTCTTTAGGCGATGGGGCAAGGGAAGTATGATTAGGAGGAAAATTGTAAAACTCAAAATAAATAAAATCTTTAAAAAAAAGAAAATGAATGGGATGAGAACTCACATAAAACATAAGCAAATAGCAGAGTGGATCCTAGAATATACTGCTTACAAGAAACTCATCTGAAGCAGAGAGATACTTGTAAAGTCAATGTGAAAGGTTGGAATAAGCTATATTTTCCTTCATCTGAAGTGACAAAGGCAGTAATCCTTATCACAGACAAAGCAGCTGTAAAAAGCAATCTCATTAAAAGAGATAAGGAATTGAACTATATCTTCTTATAAGGTACCATCAGCAACAAACCAATTTTAATTCTAAATATGGATGCAACAAGTAGCATAAATTACAAATTCTTAGCGAAAAGCTGAATGAATTGCAGAAAGACAATGTAAACCTCTACTGGTGGGAGAGCTCAACCTCCTTCTCTCACATTTAGATAAACTTAACGTTGAAATATACAAGAAGAAAGTTAAGGAGGTAAATGAAATGTTAGAAAACCTAGACATGGTGGTGGCTAAGTGGCGCAGTATATAGAGCACCGGCCCTGGAATCAGGAGTACATGAGTTCAAATCCACCCCAAACTCTTAATAATTACCTAGCTGGGTGGCCTTGGGCAAGCTGCATAACCCAATTGCCTTGTGAAAACTAAAAAACAAACAAACAAAAAAAAAAACCTAGACATGATAGATCTTTGGAGAAAATTGAATGGGGTTAGAAAGGAATATACTTTTTTTTTTTCCTGCAGTACATACCATCTACACAAAAATTGACCATGAACTAGGAATAAAAATCTATTATCAATATAGAAAGGAAGAAATAGTGAATACTTCTTTCTTATGTCATATTGCAAAAAAAAATCACATGCAAAAATGGGCCATGCAGAGGTAGATCTAAAACTAAATGGCAACTAAATAACCTCATTTTACAGAATTAGTGGATCAAACAATAAATTAAAGATAGAATTAATGATTTCATCCTAGATAATGACAATAATGAGACAACATACCAAAACTTATGGGATTCAGCCAAGGTAGCTATTAGGGGATATATTATATCTTTAAATGCTTATATGAATAAAATAGAGAAAGTGTAAATCAATGAACTAAGCATGCAACTAAAAAATGAACAAATTTACCCCCCCAATTAAATACCTAATTGAAAATTTTAAAAATTAAAAGAGAAATTAATACAATAATATGCAAGAAAAACATTGATTTAATAAATAAAACTTAGCTGTTTTTTTAAAAAAATAAAATTGGATGACCTTTGATTAATTTGATTTAAAAAAGAAAGAAGAAAAGCAAATTACTAAAATGTTAAATGAGTAATGTGAATTCACCACCAGTGAGGAGGAAATTAAAGTAACAATACAGAATTATTTTGGCCAACTGCATGAAAATAAATTTGGTAATCTAAGTGAAATGGATGCATATTTACAAAAATATAAATTGCTCAGGGTAAATGAAGAGAAAATTAAATACTTAAATAACCCTGTCTCAGAAAAAGAAATTCAACAAGCCATCACTGAACTTTCTAAGTAAAAATCTCCAGGGCCAGATGGATTCCCAAGTGAATTCTATCAAACATTTAATGAACAATTGGTTGCAATTCCATATAAATGCTTTGGGTAAAATAGGTTAAGACAGAACTCTGCCTAACTCCTTCTACTACACCAATATAGTGCTGATACTTAAACCAGGAAGGGTCTAAACAGGAAAAACATATTATAGATCAATTTCCTTAAGGAATATGGATAAAAAATCTTAAGTAAAAGCTTAAGAAAGTCATTACAGCAAGTTACCACTTGGATAATACACTAAGACATAAAAAAAATTTATCCCAGGAATGCAGGTTTGGTTAACTATAGGAAAACTGTTGGTAAATTCACTATATCAATAATATATCTAACAGAAATCATAGATTATCTCAACATATGCTGAGAAAGCATTTGACAAAATACAGCACCCATTCCTCCTAAAATCTCTAGAGAGCATAGGAATAAATGAATTATTTCTTAGAATGATACACAGTTTCTATCTGAAACTATCAACAAACATTATATGCAATGGGGATAAGCTAAAGGATTCCCATTAAGATCAGTGGTGAAAAAGGATGCCTGTTATCATCATTACTATGCTATTAGAAATGTTAGCTTCAGCAATAAAAAAAGAAAAAGAAATTGAAGGAATTAGAATTGGTAAGGAAGAAACAAAACTATCACTCTTTGCAGATGACATAATGTTATCCTTGGAGAATCCCTAAAAATCTTCTAAAAAACTACTAGAAATAATTAGCAACTTTAGCTATGTTGTAAGATATAAAATAAACTTTCATGAATACTACACATTTCCATATATTACTAGTGATAAATAGCGACAAGAGCTAGAAAAAGAAATTCCATTTAAAGTAACTTCAGATAATATATTTAAGAGTCTACCTACGAAGGTAGACTCAGAAACGATGAAAACAACTATATAACACTTTTACACAAATAAAATCAGATTTAAATAATTGGACTAAAGAATCAGTCATCAAAACAGTCTGGTACTGGCTAAAAAATAGAGTGGTGGATCAACAGAATACACTGGGTGTAAGACACAGAAGGAAAAGATTATAGTAATCTGCTATTTGATAAACTCAGAGAGCCCAGGTTATAGGATAAAATCTCTCTTAAAACCTCGTAAATAATATAGGCTTATCCATGATACTGCTATCCAATGGGATGAAACTGGCTATAACCCTACTTGGGAGAAAGACTCTAATAACTATCAGGAATTGTAACTCTATTAGATTTCTATCTTACTTAGCTAGAAGTGATGGATACTCAGAATTTTCTATGATTCAGATAGAATGATTTTTAAAAACATTACCTCCTTAAAAAGTGGGACAGGAGGGAGAAGGGAGGAGGGAGGGGACTGAATGGGTTAAATCTCATTACACTAAGAGGTACAAAATATTTATAGTAATAGAGGGGAAGAAGGGAGGAGATGAGAAAAACCAGAATCATCTTCTCATCAGAGTTGGCTTAAAGTCAACTCACAAACATACTCAATTAACTTAAAAAAAACATTTAACCTTTCAAGTATTAAAAGGGGAAAAGTAGAAGGGGGATGGAGAAAGGGCGGGAGAGGAAAAAGGGGGAACTAACAAAAGGAAAGTTAGGGAAAAGGGGAAAAAAGGGAAAGCAAAGAAGGGGGTGAATATACAAGGGCAAACACACCTAAGGGAGTTGTATTCAGAAACAAAATACTGGGGAATATGGATAAAGAGGGGGAAAGGGGAAAAATAAAATTGTAAAACTCAAAATAAATAAAATCTTTCCTGATGAAAGAACCAGATTGCTTGGGGACCTATCCTGAGCTGTCACCTGGATAGTACCTTTCCCTGGTCTTTGAACTTCACGGACCCTGCTGTCCGGGCCCTCCTTGGGAACCGAGGGCAATAAACTGGACAGAACGCCAACTTCTCGGGGTTCTCCGAACAGTCTCCTGGACACATACCTCTTCCAGGTCTTCGGACATCACGGACCCTCTTTGGGGACATCCAGGCCCTCCTTGGGGATGGAGGGCAATAACTGGACGGAGCACCCAGTTGTAGTCTAACAAGTCTTTATTGGTTACATTGGCAGCGAATATGGTCCTACTGCGGGCCCACTGCTTGCTATATTTTGAATCCCTCTGAATCCTCCTACTTCCGCCTGTGTCCCTCTTATATACACTCCCTCAGTCCTCCTACTGCATGGGCGAACAGTAATTTGGTGATAATGGTCTTTGAAATTTGTATTTTGAGATCTTTTCCTGAAGTCACTAGTAGATTCATTCAATTCCAATTTTCCCCTTATTCCAAGATATCAGGGCAGTTTTCCTTGATAATTTTTATAAAATACTAACTGTCAGTTAGTCCAATGATTCTGACATTGTCTCTTCTGGTTTTACTTTGTAGTTCAGTTGTTTTGCCCATGAGACATTTTATATTTCTGTCTGTCTTTTTTTCCTTCTGAATATGTTTTGTTGATTATATATTGAAGTTTTATTTTTCCAAATACATGTTATGAAAGTTTTTCAACATTCATCCATAGGCATAAGTATATTCTTAAGTTAAAAAATTTCCTTCCATTCTCCCCTCTCACCCCCCCAACCCCAACCCCCATCAATAATCAGTCAGGTTAGTATTTTACATACACCTTTGTGTTAAGTATGTTTACAAATTAGTCATTTTTGATATGAAGAATTAGGATTAAGGTAAAGAAATACACAGAAGATTTTTTTTAAAAGTGAATGTAGTAGTCACAGAAAAACACTGTGCACCCTAACAGCAACAAGGGGGTGATTATCAACCTTAATGGACTTGTTCATACCTTCAGTGCAACAATCAGGGACAATTTTGGACTAGCTTCAATGGAGAATATCATCTGTGTCCAGAGAAAGAATTGTGGAGTTTGCACAAGACCAAAGATGACTACCTTCAATTTAGAACAAAAACCAAATACTGTTATCATATTATGTATCTTTTCTATCTCTTATACTTGATTTTTATTCATAAGGATATGATTTCTCTCTCATCACATTCAACTGAGAATAATGTATACCATGAAACAGTGGAAAGACTAACAGAATGCCTTCTGTGGGGGGTGGGGCGTGGAAAGCAAGAATGGGGGCAAAATTGTAAAACTCAAAATAAATAAAATCTTACTAAAAAAAAGAATGTAGTGTTCATCAGATTCTGAAAGATGTTTTTTGTTTTGCTTTGTTTTTCTTTATCTGAATAGGGATAGCATTGTCTATAGTTGGTCTATTAGGTTTGCCTTAGCTCTCTGAACTGCTGAAAGGAGCTGTTTCCATCAAGGTTGTTCAAGTGTACACTGTTCTCTGAGTTCTGCTCCCTTCTCTCAGCATCAGATCCTGTAATTCATTCCATTCTTCTCTAGAGTCCAACTATTTATGGTTTCTTATAGAACAATTGTATTCTGTGATATTCATGTTTCATAATTTGCCAGACCATTCCCCACCTGATGGGCATCTCCTCAATTGTTTGGTTTATTCTTGGATGTCTCATAGAATTGTTAGTAACCACATGGTCAGTTTGAACTTTTAAGGAAGATCCCCTCCAAAACCCAGTTAATTTTTTGTATTTCCTTTTCTATTTGACCAATTCTATTTTTAAGCAGTTGTTTTCTTTTTCAAGTTGCTGTTGACTCTTTTAAAAAAATTCTCTTGTTTCATTCTCATTTGTTTCCCCAATTTTTATTCTACCTTTTTAATATTATTTTTGAACTTCTTTTTGAACTCATGCAAAAGCTTGAGCCACATTCTCTTTTTATGTTAAGGTTTTGTTCAACAGTGTTTTGACATTGTTGGCCTCTTTTAAATTTGTGTATTAATTTTCTCTGTCACTATTATAACTTTGTATTTTCAATTTTTTTGTTGCTTTGTTTGCTCACTTGGCAGGGGAACATTTTCATTTATTTTAAATCTGAGCTCTACTCCCAGAGTGAAAGGGTCACTGTCTCAGGCTTCCTGTACCAGTGGCTGGAGAGCCTGAATCTTTACCTGGTGCTGTAATGCTGAAGTCCTGAGATCCACAATGGACCCTCATGTCTGATATTGAGATAGAGGTGGGAGTGTGGCTCGTAATGCTAGAGGCTATAGAAGATTGGCAGGCTGCCTGTTACTGTTACTGTTATGTGCTGAGGCAGTGAGTGTGTTTTTAATTTTACCTGGGGCTAAACTGGAACATATGGTAATCTGGCCTCTGGAGGTCTAGACTCTGTCTATTTATTGTCTACCCTGAATCATATCTGGACAGTGATGGCTGGCAGAAGCCTGCTTGCTTGGACACATTTATGGTTGGTGTCAACCTATTTGCCTGGAGCTGAACTCAAGTACTCCTGGTTGTTGGAACTAGAATCTGCCTATTCCCCTGACCTTGCTAAATCACATAGAAGGCCTTTCTATTGTTATTTGCACCTCATTGCAGCTCTGGATCTCCCACTGTTTTGGACATATGGCTTGCCCTGGACTGTGATCCCATTTTACCTGAGACAGAACTTTCTTGCTGAACTAAGATTCTTGAGTTAAAAATTTGTTTCAATCGATATTTTCGCTGGTGCTGTTGTTCAAGGGCTTGTTTGTGGTGCTATTTTATGGTTGTTTGGAAGTGGATATGGAAGAGTATAACAATTTACTGCTTATTTTTCCATCTTGACTCAGAGAAGATCAAAAAAGATCTCAATCAGTATTAATCATGACATAAGTTGTGGGCATGGGTATAGAACAAAACTTGACAGAAAAATTATAATCTTAGATTTCATAGCAGGAAGATAACTTGGAGGTTATTTATTCCAAGACTATCATTTAAACTAAACAAAACTATAGTCTAGAAAAATTAAGGATAAATTTCTACCTTCACAGTTATTTAGGTGGAATAATAAAAAACATCATTAAGATTAATCAATTTCAATCCATTGCTCTTATTACTAGACAACACTTTAAAAATATGAAAAGAAAAAGAGAAAGACACAAATAGACTGATATGAAAAGTAGTATAGATGAGTTTGGTTATTAAGATTCAAAAGTATAAATGAGAATAAGTATGGCACCATGAAATACATACTTGACAGCATAAAAGTAAAGATTTTCTAAAAATGACAGTCTCCTGTGTGCTTTTATTTATTAGATGATAATGGTATTATCGAATGCTTCAAGTCAAAAGACAATGAAAAGAATTCTTTATTGAATGCAAAATAAAATTAAAAAGTTCAATATACAGTAATAAGTCTCATAAGGAAAGACAAATACATAAAATGTCTATTTCTCAGTTCATGAAAGCATTGAATTAGGCAAACTGAAGTTGGTACATTAGTGAGCAAACCTTGACTAAACACTGAACATTGATTTGGTTCCAGATTTAAGTAAGAAGAGGAGTTGTATTGCATTATAGAAATTAATGTCTTTTTCTATCTTTATTTTTTGTATACATATAGAATCATATTAGATTTGGAACCTAGAAGCCTGTGCTTCACTCTTGATTCAGTCATTAAACATGAATGTGACCTTAGACAATTCACTAAGTGCCTGGATTATTTCTTTCCTCATTTCTCAAATGTGAATGATAATAATAGTATTTCTTGAGGATGGAGAAAAATTAAAGATTTTCCCTGAAGCAAAGCTCCATTTTTAAATGTAAATAATATTCTAAGAATTACATATGAACTTACTGTTCATGGTATCATTTGAGATTTTCTTGGCAAAAATATTGGATTGGTTTATTATTTCTTGCTTCAGCTCATTTTAAAAAAATTGATATTTTATTTTATCTTTCCAGTTACATGCTATGGTAGTTTCTCAACATTCATCCATTTTCAAATCAATAATTAATACATTTTTATACCACTATCTCTTCCCTCCCCCCTCCCCTTGGTGTTGAACATTCTGGTAAAAGTAGGACTTGAACATGTGTGTTTAACATATTTATATACGGGTGATTTTTGGTAAAAAGAATTAGGACTAAGGAGAAAGATAGCAATTATATAAGAAGAAAAATTTAGCAAAAGTTTTGTAAGTGAGAAATGTATACATTCAAATTCTGTGTTGTTCCCCTGCCTACCCCATTCCCTGCCCTGGACAGGGATGTCACTGTCCAAAGCAAATTTCCCAGAGTTGTCCTTGATCCCTGAACTCCTGAGAGGATCTGCATCCACCATAGTTTAACAACTCACAATGTTGTTAAAGTCTAAAATGTTCTCTTGTTTCTGCCCCCTTTACTCAGCATCAGTTCATGTAATTCTTTTCATAGTTCTCTAAAATGCAACCACTCATTGTTTCTTATAAAACAATTGTAAGCCATAACACTCATATAGCATAATTTGTTCAGCTATTACACACTTTATGGTCATACTTTTAACTTTGAATTATTTGCCTTGACAAAAAGAACTCCTATTACTACCCTTTCACATGAGAGACTTTTCCTATTTTTAATGGTTTCATTTGAATATTGGTATTTGGCCTGATATTGATATTGTTGGGTCAAAGGGTATGGTCAGTTTTATTGCTCTTTGGGCATAGTTCCAGATTACTCTCAAGGAATGTCTGGATTAGTTCACAATTCCACCAATAGTGCAATAATTTTCCAATTTTCCAACACCTTCTCCAGCATCAATAATTTTCCTTTATTTTATCATTTTAAGCCAATCAGATAAGTATGAAGTGGTAACTCATTGTTGTTTAAATTTGCATTTTCCTATTCAATAATGTTTTGGAGCATTTTTTGCATAAATATATTTAGCTTTATTTTCCTCCATCTGAAAACTGCCTGTTCATATCTTTGAACATTTATCAAATGTGAAATGATATGTAATCATATAAATTAGATTCAATTTGCTATATATTTTAGAAAGGAGACTTTTATAAGAAACATTGTTAAAATTTTCCCCAATTTTCTGTTTTCCTTTTAATCTAGGCCAGATGATTTTATTAGAGGAAAACATTTTAATTTAATAAAATCAAAGTCATCCATTTTGCAAATTATAATGTTCTTGGTTTTTTGATTGATTACACATTTCTACCCTTTCTGAAAGATTATTTCTTGATCCCATAATTGGTCCAAAGTATTGTACTTTTAAATCTAAAACTGATATTCATTTTGACCTTATTTTGGTGTAGCATGTGAGACTACACCTAGTTTTTGTCAAACCATATACCTACTTTTCTAGCACTTTTTACTGAATAATGAGGTTTTTGTTGCAAAAGGAAATGTCTTTGGTTTTGTCAAACAGTAGATTTTTTTTAATCATTTACTACTCTTTCTTTTGTACCTGCTCCAATCCATGGGTTCATTATTTTATTTCTTAACTAGGGCCTGATGGTTTTGATTACTGCCACTTTAACAATATATTTTAGACCTAGTATAGCTAGCCAACACATCTTTTTTGTTTTTGTTTTTCTTTTTCATCACTTCCTATGAAATTCTTAGTCTTTTCGTGCTCCAGATGAATTTTGTTAATGTTTTTCTCCCTCTGTAAAAATCATTTTTTTGGTAGTTTGATTGGTATGACATAGAATAAGTAATTTAATTTGTATAGAATTGCTATTTTTATTATATTAGTTCAGTCTAACCACAAAAATTGATATTATTCCAAATGTTAAGATCTGATTTAATTTATTAGAAAAATATTTTGTAATTGTTTTCATATAGTTTCTAGATTACTCCTAGGAGGTAGATTCTATAGTAATTTTAAATGGAATTTCTCTTTCTGTTTCTTGACCTTAGGTTTTGTTGTTCATATATAGAAATTCCAACAATCTAGGTGGGTTTATTTTATATCCTGCTGCTTTTCCAAAGTTGTTAATTGCTTCAAATAGTTTTTAATTAATTTTCTTGTGTTCTTTAAATATACTATCACGTCATCTGCAAAGAGTGAAAATTTTGCTTCCTCATCAACAATCCTAATTCTTTCTATTTCTTTTTCTACTCTAATGCTAAAGTTTTTAATATTATATTGAATTTAAATACTATATGGAATAGTATAGTGATAATAAACATCCTTGTTTCTCCCTTGATATAATTGAAATTTTTCTCATAACATATAAGGAAAACTCCATTTATTCCTATGCTCTCTAGTGTCTTTGGGCAAAGGTTTTATTTCAGCATCTATTGAGATAATCTACTGATTTCTGTTGGGTTTTTTATTGATAAGATCAATTATGCTTTTTGTTTTCCTAAATTTGAACCATCCCAGGTTACCTGTTTTAAATTCGACCTTATCACAGAGTCTTGTCCTGGTAATAACTTGCTGTAATCTCTTTGATAAAATTTAAGAGTTTTGGGAGGCTAGGTGGTGCAGGGGATAGAGCACCAGCCCTAGATTCAGGAGTACCTGAGTTCAAATCTGGCCTCAGACACTTAATAATTACCTAGCTGTGTGGCCTTGGGCAAGCCACTTAAACACATTGCCTTGTAAAAAAAATAAATTAAGAGTTTTGCAGAGGCAGATCCAAGATGGTGGAATCCTACAAACTCTCCCCCAGACCACTATAAATACTTTAATTAATAAATGTAATGAAATTCTAGATTGGCAAAAACCATAAAAACCCTGAGCAAAACAATTTTTCTACCTCAAAAC
This sequence comes from Macrotis lagotis, assembly GCF_037893015.1. Taxonomy (NCBI): domain Eukaryota; kingdom Metazoa; phylum Chordata; class Mammalia; order Peramelemorphia; family Peramelidae; genus Macrotis; species Macrotis lagotis. The sequence continues at coordinate 135,422,479 of NC_133658.1, forward strand.
CAATTTGAGGATGCACAAGAAGGGTTTGTTAGACTGGAGTTAGAGCGAGCTTGAAATGCTGCTTAGGCCATACTGTATAGAAATGAAGCAAGTCATCTAAGAATAGCCTAAGGTGCCTAGTTTCCTGGGGGCAACTGGGCTTGTGGCAGTGGGGGCAGTTCACAAATTTCTTTGCTCAGGGATTACCAATGACAACTTGGAAAGTGAGCAGGAAAACTCTGTCACACCAAAGTGAACACAGAGTCCAGTGTAGCACAAGCCTCAACACAGTCCCTGACCCCAGGGGCCTATGAGGAGGTTTGGGGATCCACCTGGCAGGGAGAGACCTAGTTGCTGTTTCCAAAGGTCCCAATGGGTCTGGGGAAATGGAAAATGAGATGCTCTCTTTGTAGCAGGATTCAGTTACGTTTCCCATATTCAGATGCCCATCACTTTCTGGGGCAACACTCTCAACATGAGGAACAGAATTGTCCAGAGAAGTTCAAAAGTGTTGTATGCCAATTTCATACTTGCCCAGGTTCTGGATAGTGGATGAAGCTCCCAAGATTCCCTAGTCAACAATGGAGTGACTGTGTCCTTGCTCCCATCCTTTTTTAGTATGATGGTTTCATCCATGTTATCAAACACTTTCACTGAGAATAAATATGACCTCAAGTTTAGATACTACACAGATGGCAAATTCTTTAACTTGAAAAGGCTACAAGTCAAGATGAAAATGGAGGAAGTGCTGGTGCATGATTTTTTGCTTGTAGATGATCGTACATTCAATGCAGTCTCTGAAGCTGGGATGAAGCAGGGTATGAATTGGTTCTCTGCTGCTTGTGCCAATTTTGGCCTAACAATTAGCACCAAGAAAAGACAGGTGCTCCATCAACCAGCACCACACCATCTATATGTGGAACCATTAATTATAGCAAATGGAAATGTTTTGCTTACTGCAGACAAGTTCACTTCAAAACAAAGGCCCCTTGGTGTCCTTTACAAAGAAGTATACTTTGACAATGAGTTTAACCCATGCATTGCTAGAGTGAGCTCAGTATTTGGGAGGGTCTGAAAGAAAGTGTGGAAGAGAAGTGGTATTAGACTGATTATCAAACTGAAGTTTCATAGTCTTGTGTTGATTTCATTGGTGTATGCCTATAAAACCATAACAGTCTACCAATGCCATCTCAGGAAATTCAATTGCTTCCATTTAAATTTTCTTGGTAAGATTCAAGAAGCAAAAAAAAAAAAAAAAACAATAGAATGAAAAACTGGAAAAAAAATGTAAAGTATCTCATTGGAAAAACAACTGCTCTAAAAACAGATGCAGGAGAGATAATTTAATTGGACTATTTGAATGTTATGACCAAGCAAAGACCCTAGACTTTACTTTCAAGAAATTCCCCAGGAAATTTGCCCTGATATCCTAGAAGTAGAGGGCAAAATAGAAATTGAAAGAATCCATGGATCAGCTCCCTGAAAGAGATCCCAAAATGAAACTGCCAGGAATATTTTAGTAAACTTTCAGTACTACTAAGTTGAGGAGAAAGATTCTTAAGCAGTTAGAAAGAAACAATTCCAATATTATGGAAGAACCATCAGAATAGAACAAGATTTAAGTGCTCAAAGGGCTTAGAATATAATATTCCAACAGGAAAAGGAGCTTGGATCACTGTCATGGACCCAGCTCTGGACCTTGGCCACCTATGGGCTAGGAGACGCCTGGAGGTGTGAACCCACCCACATAGGTGCTGGGAACGCCCCAGTAACAGGAGTGGCTCCACCCATGAGGGAGGAACAGGGGAGGAGCTTGGGGGAGGAGCTAAGGACTATAAAAGGGATAGGGATGGGGAAGAGGAGAGCCATTTTTTTGCTGCTATGTAAACAATAAAGACCTGCTTGTTAGACTACTACTGGGTGCTCTGTCCAGTTGTTGCCCTCTGTCCCCAAGGAGGGTCCGTGCATCCAAAGACCTGGGAAAGGTATGTATCCAGGCGAAGGCTCCGGATAGGTCACCGAGCAGTTGGCGCCCGAGTAGGGACAAAGGGAATTTCCGCCTGGCCTCCCTTAATATGGGGAAGAGCTGGACAGCCTCAGATTAATTTGAGATTGATCTGGCATGAAGTTATGGAGCAGGGGCTGGGTTTTCCCCTGATTAGACCCGAAGAAAAGGAAATTCTAGCTTGTCAGTTATATAAATTAGGCAAGCTGAATCAATTTAAGCCACATTTTAAACAGTGCTTCGAATTTGTAAATAAGGTATGGGAGGTCTCCCCATGGTTAGAACATTTAGGGATTACAAAAGAGAATTGGGAGACAGTTGGGCAACAGTTGGATTCTTTTCATGAGTCATGTCCTGGAAACTTAGCAGACCAGGACTTCTCCTTTTATTCTCTCATAAAAACAATGTTACAGGGAGCTTCTCATCCCTCTGGGAGAGAAACAATTGGCACTCAAGTGGGAGAATCATTAGCAGAATCTTCTGAGGATGAGAATTGTATCAACAATAATTCCCCCCTTCCTCCTCCTATTTATCCTTGGTCAGAACTTAGAGAAACTTTTAAGAAACATAATAAATATGGAATCAGGGAAGAAGAAGGAGGAAGTAGCTATTTGGAGGGGGGAGAAAGAGCAGGGAAGGGTAGGCAGGAAGTCAGAATCAGGGGCAGCAGAAATTAATACCCAGGGCTGTAGCGCAGCAGATATTGAGAAAGGAGGAAGTGTTTATGCCATGCCCACAGGCAGAGAGCAGTGAGCAAGAAGTCTTTGCCTCTCTGTCCACCATAAGTCTGAAATGCTGAGCCAGTTTCACTTTTGGCTCTTCCAGGGGCCCTGCTCCAGAGAGTCTTATAGCACACAGTCTTAAAATGGCTGCTGAAGGAGAGGATATTGTAAATTGGGAAGATCGGGGTATTACTCCAACGCTTTGTCCTGTATTTGATGATGGCCAGAGTGGCAATCGCAATCATGAGCCAGTTCCCTCTAAAGTATTGAAAGAGATCAAGGAAGCTTTTGCAAAGTACAGTCCCTCTTCGCCATATGTGAAACATTTATTAACTAATGCCACTGCTGCACAGCCTTGGATCCCTTATGATTGGCAAGCAGTTGCGGGTGCAGTGCTCACTCCAGGACAAGCAGTCACTTTAACTGCCCTTGTAAAGAGAGAGGCAGAACAGTACATAGAGGAAAGGGGTATCACCAACTATGATGAGGCTTTTGAGATGATTACAGGGACAGGAAGATGGAAAAGACCTAGAGACCAAATACATTTACAATCTATGGTATTTGCAGCTCTTCAACTTTGCCATGTCAGAGCCTTTGGGAAGCTAGAAGCCCAAGGGGCAGAAAGGGAGAAACTTATTGGTCTTAAACAACGAGCCAATGAAACCGCTACAGATTTTATCAGCAGGGTACAAGAAACAGTCTTACATATTTTAGGACATGTAACTGGTTCCAAACTGCTTATTCCACAGTTTGTGAAAGAAGGTCTTTGCCCAGAGTACCAAGAGCTCTTGGCTGGTTTGAGCACCAATCGCTCAATAAATGATATAATAGAGCGCCTCTTAGAGGACCCCCTAAAAGTAGAGAACACCAAGCCATGGTGATGGCAATAGCTCAGGGGATTAGTGAAGGCCTTAAACAACAAAAGGGCTCTTGTTTTGATTGTGGAAAAGAAGGCCATTTTAAGGCACAGTGCCACACATGTCAAAAGAGGGGCAGTAAACAGCCCACCTGCTATTCCTGTGGAAAAATTGGACATGTGGGAATGTTCTGTAGAACCAAGAAAACATTGGTTCCGGGAAACAGGAAGAGGGGCTTTCCCCATGGGGGCCCCGACACCATAGCCTATCCGATCACAGCAGCTTCAGAGATGCCCATGGGGCCAGACCCGGAACCAAAAGGGTTGCAGAAGCGCTATCAGAGGGAACTACAAAACAAAAGGATTTAGGTCAAAATATTCTAACAGTTGCCAAGCAGAGAAATGAAGAGGATTAATTAATAATCACCCCCTAGAGTACTGCCTCCATAGAGGTGGTCCCGGCCACATTTCCCTGACTAGTAGTGGATGCTACAGGATACCCCCCTGTACTTGTCCACACCCAACTACTTCCATCTGGTGACACTACTGTGTATCTTACCAACACACACTGCTACCCAGTAACCTTTCCCCCTGGCATGGCTATTGGTTGAGGAATATCTCTGCCATGGATTGAGAGTGAGAGCGTCCCATAAGTAAATTGGTTTCCTGAAGTCAGGTTACAGTGGCCCATTATATAGATAGATATAGAAGGCAAATTAATGGTAGGAATGATTGACACAGGAGCTGATGTGTCAGTTATTGATTCAGTACAGTGGGACCCCTCCTGGCTGCTTATGTCATCTAGGCCATCAAGGTACTAGAAAAGCAAAGCATCACTTGAGATGGAGATATGAAGGACAAAGTGGGTTTCTTTGTCCCTTAAAGATTACGGGACTAGGCTCTTCTCTGTGGGGTAGAGATTTGTTACATCGGTTACAATTGTATCTTACCACCCTTGAACATTTGACAACAAACTCCTAGGGGCTACTGCTATGGTGAGCTGCCCAAAGATTACTTGGAGGATTGATAATCCTGTGTGGGTGGAACAGTGGCCCCTTTCTACAGAGAAGCTCACTGTATTAAAATATATAGTTAAGGAATTATTGTTATAACACAGAATTGAGCCTACCAGCAGCCCTTATAATTTTCCAGTATTTGTAATAAAAAAGAAAGCTGGCACTTTGAGCATGCTTATTGACTTACAGGCAGTGAATAAAAGAATGGTCCCTATGGGCCTGCTACAGACAGGTCTTCCTTCTCCTTCCTTTATACCTAGGGAATTTGTTATAAAAATAATAGATATTAAGGATTGTTTTTATAGCATTCCCCTTCAACATGAGGATAGGGATAAATTTGCATTTACGGTACCATCGAAAAATTTTCAAAGCCCGTCAACCAGGTATCAGTTTACTGTATTACCTCAGGGAATGGCCAATAGTCCAACTATGTGCCAAGTATATGTTGCAGCTATCGTTCAGCCACTGCGCAGTACCTATCTCAAGGCTATCATAATCCATTACATGGATTATATTCTCATGGCTACTAAGCAATCTTCAGAGCTAGAAGAGTTAACAAAAAAAAAAATGCTACTTTCTTTGAGTAAATACGGGCTTTAAGTAGCTCCTCATAGGATACAAGAAACTAGCCCTTATCAATACCTTGGTCACACCCTTAGTGAAGGAAGGGCATCTAGAATACCCCCAAAAGTGAATTTAGTGAAATGTAGAACCCTTAATGATTTCCAGAAACTGATTCGTTCCATACAATGGATACATTCTACAGTTCCTATTCCTGATGATTTGATGTATCCTCTTTATGATATCCTGAAAGGAGATTCCACATTGACCTCCCCCCAAAATTGGACCTCACAAGCAAAGGAGGCGATGGCACAGATCCTTTCCAGGTGTCATGAGTCCATAGTTCAATTTGCTCCTGAGCAACCTATGTTCACCACCATTTTAAATAAAATGTCACATATTGGTTGTCTCTATCAAAAGCAAGGTGCCATAGAATGGCAATATTTCAAGAGAAGTAAAAGAAGTATCCCTTGTAAATTTATGATGCTGGCAAAATTATTCCTAGCTATGTCTAATCGTTGTCTTTGCATGTTTGGAAGATATCCTGTTTTAAATATTTGTGCTTCTGAAGGTGCTCTTCGTTATTTTACTGACTCTATCCCTGAATGGGCTGCCCTACTCATTTCATGTGATGTCATAAATCTTCCATTACCCCCGATGTTGCATGGATGGGGCAGCCTTCCATTACATCCCCTACCACGAATTATTTCCTCTACCACTGTTGATGGACCAAATGTGTTCACAGATGCCACCAAAAACAAAAGAGCAGCCTTTTACATTTCACAAAAGCAAGTATTGTGAGTTTTTCCCACTGAGTATAACTCAGCCCAGAAAAATGAATTCCTTGCTGTTACAAGTGCTCTTGCTTATCTTGTCAATGTACCTGTTAATCTTATCACCCACAGTCTATGTTGTGCTACTGCTCTTCAGGAACTCCCTACTGCTTTTATCAATCCTCATGTTAGTACTATTGCTTCTTTGTTGGCAAACCTTCAAAATCTTCTGCTTTCCCGTCATTGTCCTGTGTTTGTGTTGCATGTCTGTTCCCATGTCTCTGCTGTTGGGCCTATCTACAGTGGCAATGATATGGTAGATCAAGCATTGCTATGCCCTTTACTTTCAGAAACCCATCAGGCACATGATAAGTACCATGTCTCAGCTCGTTATCTTCGTCATCTGTATGGCATCACTAAAGATCAAGCCAGGGATGTAGTGAAACAATGCCTTGGCTGTGCTCCATTTCATCCCCCACCTATTGATTGTGCCATTAATCCCCGTGGAGAACGTCCTAACTCTTTATGGCAGATGGATTTTACCCACTATAGGAAAACGTTTGTTCATGTCTCCATAGACAATTTTTCCAATTTTGTCATGGCATCATTTCAACCTGGTAAGGCAACCCGCCATGTTATAGCACATCTTTTGTCCTCTTTTTCTACTTGTGGAGTTCCTACAGCTATAAAAACAGATAATGGCCCTGCATATTCTTCCAAGGTGTTTGCATACAATTCCACCAGCCAGGCCATAGTTGAACATGCTAACTGCACCCTTAAGACTCTCCTCATTAAACAAAAAGAGGGAGTCAGCAGTCCTGGCCACCTTATATATACACAATTAGCACAGGCCATATACACCATGAATTTTCTTCAATTGAGAGATAATGGTACCTCCCCAACTTTGAGCTTTTTCGCAGGAACTTCATGAACTCTCCACAGACACACACATACACACACACACAACACACACACACACACACACACAAGCAAATAGCCATCCCTCTCCCTGCCCAATAGGCAATCACATACTTTGGAACAGCCCAGATGGCCAATGGCATGGCCCAGGCTTGGTAATTATAAGAGGACAAGGGTATCTTTGTATTCAACCAGATCTGAGTCCAGATGGCAAGAATAAGGAGGAACCAGTCTGGGCACCAACCAAATGGGTCAGAGAAGAAGAAAATAAGGAAAAGAAGACAAGGATGGTGAGGACAGTGACACCCAAGGAGAGAAAAGAGAATGAAGACCTTAACTCTTGCCCTCCTGGCCCTGAGTCTGCTACCTGGGACACAAGCTCTCAACAGTAGATGGTACAACCTTACTGAGTCACACAGAGTGCAGGAAGATCAACAAGGCACATGGTTCTGGGGGTTGGTGGTGGACCCGCCAGCTCATAAAGCTTTAGGATGGCATTACACGACACCTCCATTTAAGATACAAGGGAATGCAACCAAGTTAGTAGAGGAAACTGAACCCCCAGATACACAGAAAGTACAGGAAACTGACATAACTAAGTACAACTTTACAGTATATGCTTCCAATCAGCCGATATGTCTTTATACAGACACCATACTCCCAGATGATACAAGCTTGGATAAGACATGTATCAAATTAGAAAGTAACCTTTTTTCATCCTTTTTTCATTATACACAAGAACTAAAGAATCATACCACCCGCCTAAACATAACTATGTTATCCATCCCACATTCCCTGAATTGCACCCAAGAAACATCACAGACATACATGCATCTTGCCTCTTATCATAATGGTACAGTGTCCTTCTCTGCCTGCCCCAAATGATATGGAGATACCTGGGTTCTGGTACATGCTTGCTCTACCGGGATTCCAACATGTGGCCCTACAATATACGATTCTTCTGTGCACCTACGATTTTGCTATTATATCTCCTCTCTGAAGAAATACAAACAAATAGCAGCTCCTGCATCAGTTGCCTTTCCCCTGCGAACTGCTCATCCACATTTGTGGCGATTGAGTCTACCATTTGCACCAATAAATGCTTCCATCTGTATATTCCCCTGTAATCAAGGTACATCCTGCTCAGATTTTACACTTGCAACATGGCATGCTATTTTTGGCAATTTGAATTCGACCTGCCATGATACTCAAGGACATACTGATAAGTTGTGTTATCTATTTGCAGCTGAGACTCATGCACCTCCTGACTATGCTTTCCTGTGTCATACAAAAAATGCATCTATTGAAAAACATGATCAACAACATGTGGGCCTTCAACCTTACTGCATTTTTGTTCTAATGCCACAGTCACTGACATTTTGACTTCTTGGCATTATGGTTATGCAATATTTATCCTGAAACACCAAAAATATCAACTTGTACTGGTAAAAGCTAAACAACCATGGGCACAACATCCTATATATGAGTTGTGGAATGAACTTTGTGGGAATCTTCCTCTGCTCCCATTGTAAAAGCATGAGGTGGTTGATCTTGTTTTCAATATCATAAACTTTGCTTTTGCAATTTATGAAGAATTCCAAATTCAGGATCTTTACCAGTGACAAGGATATCTGGCATCTGTATTGCAAAAGTTTTTGGCCCAGCAGTCGTCCATGTGGACCACTCAAAATCATATAAACTGGGCACTTCAAAAGGAAATAGATGTTTTGGCCTCTGTAGTAGTTTACATCAGGGATGAGCTTGCTTGCCTTGAGTTAATAATGCAAATTCCTTGTCATTGTAGATATAAACCATTATGTGTCACTCCATTACAGGTAAATCTTACCAACTCCTCCTTTGTTGGTTCATGGCTTCAGATATTGGCTGCATTTCAAGGTGCATTATTGTCTCATAATGCTTCAGCAGATGTTCATCAGTTAGCTTTACTGCTTCAAGAACTGAGAAATATTTCGACTGATTTTTCGAATCATCAGACTGCTGCCTTTGACATTGCTAATTATCTCAAGCATTTACAATTCTTACATTGGATATTCAGCTGGCTAGTTCCTAATGCCATATTATTTCTTCTTTGTATTTTTGGCCCCTACTTGCTACAGTTTTTGATATCCCTAATGAAGACCACCTTGATCAACCTCAAGGTGGATACCATGTCTCTTGTACATCGCACCCCTCGTTCAGTGCCAGTATAAATATCTACCACTCTGTCTTTTGTCGTTCCCAGTAAATGCGACTGCAGTCAATGCTTTTTCTGGGGATTGAGGCCCTTCTGCCAGAACTTTTCAATGTCACTGCAAAATATAAAGAAGAAGGCACCTCACCAATGCTTGTGCTTATGACTACATCTCTGTACTAGAATAGTTAAAAATTGCATTTTATAGAGTTATTTAAGAATGCATTCAATTTTTGATATTAATTGGCCATTTAAAAATCTTAATAAATTTATACAAAAGGTTCCTCAAGACATTCTTTGATTCTAAAAGTTATTTTCTCTTGACCGGTCTTAAATGGTTCATTCAAAAACATAATAATATGTGTATGTGTGTAATCAAACTTCTGTGTAATTAAACTTCAATGGGACATTTTCACATCTCTCTGCTGGCCTGGAGGGATAGCAAAATGTTCCTGTATTTTGGGAATTGATGCCGGCCAGGGCATCCATCTCAGCTTGGTAAATTATACACAAAAAGGTTGTTTCTATGTGTGTGTACCTGTGTCTGTGTGTGTCTAATTCAGATGTGAAATAATTTCATTGCTGTAGGTTATTAAGACTATAACTATTCCTACTTTGTGCTATTGGAGGCAAAGGCTGACCTTCCTGTTCCTCTGCAGAATTCCAAAGAATTCCAAAGAATGACCAAAGTTAGACACTACCCTTGTCTAAACAAAAAGGGGGAATTGTCATGGACCCAGAGATGCCTGGGGGTATGAACCCGCCCACATAGGTGCTGGGAATGCCCCAGTAACAGGAGTGGCACCGCCCATGAGGGAGGAACAGGGTTGAAGCTCAGGGGAGGAGATGAGTACTATAAAAGGGATGGGACTGTGGAAGAGGAGACCCATTTTTTCAATGCTATGTAAGCAATAAAGACCTGCTTGATAGACTGCTACCAGGTCCTCTGTCCAGTTATTGCCCTCCATCCCCAAGGAGGGTCTGTGCATCTGAAGACCAACGAGTCCATGATGTCCAAAGAACTGGGAAAGGTATGTATCCAGGCGAAGGCTGGGGACTCAGGATAGGTCCTTGAGCAGATGACAACAAAGAATCAACTACTCAGCAAAAGTGAACATAACTCATTCAGGGAGAAAGATGGGCATTCAGTGAAATAGGGGATTTTAAGCTTTCCTGTCAAAACAACTAGGGCTGAACAAAAAGTTTGATCTTGAAGTACAGGACTTAGTTGAAGCATAAAGAAGGTGGATCAGAAGGGCAAATCATGAGGGACGTAATGATGCTGAAGTGCTTGAAATCTTGCATGGGAAGATGATACTGATAACTTATATAAACCTTTACATTTATTAGGGAAGTTGGACAAAATACAGGGGAGTTTAATTTGAAGGTATAAGTTATTAAAACAGTGGAATAATGGGGGGGCAAAGGAATGTACTGGGAGAAAGGTAAAAGAGAGGAAGAATAGTGTAAGTTATTCCACATAAAAGAGGCAAGAAAAAACTTTTGGGTAGGTAAGGGAGAACAAGTCAGCCTGATTCTCCTCAGAAGTAGCTCATAGAGGGAATAACACACCTATTCAATTGGGTCTAGAAATTTATCTTATGATAGAAGAAAACAGGTGAGGAAAGGAATGTAATAAAGGGAACAGAGGAAAGGAAGGGGGTGTAGATGATGGAAAAGAGAAAGATTGTGGGAGAGGGTAGTAAAATATGATGCACTTTTGAGAATGTATAGAGTGAAAGGAAAGATAGGATAGAATAAATGGGAGTGAGCAAAATAGGACTGAGGGAAATACAGCTTCCTATAGCAACTGTAGGGTAAAAATTGTTGCACTTATGATAAAGAATGCTATCCATCCCAAAGAAAGGAGTGATAGTCTCTGAATACAGACTGAAGCATACTTTTTTCACCTCACTTTATTTTTCTTGAAGTTCTCTTTCTTTGTGTGTGGGAGATTTGGTTTACTTTTATAAAATGACTATTGTCGTAATGTTTTTCATGTTTAGACCTTTTTAATTTTCACTAAGTAACTTACTTTCTCAATATGGGGAGTAGGATGGGAAGAAGGGAGAAAATTTGAAACTCAAACAAATATTGGAAATAAGGTTGAAAGTTTTGCATTTAGCTGGGAAAAAATTAAAAATAAAAAAGTAAATATGTGGTAGATTGAACTAATAAAAAAATGTTGTAACAATATTCCTTAGGAAGACTTGTCTAAAATTTTCTTTCATTTGACACTTTGTGGTATAGATATATGCATCATGTTGAAGTCATGAAAAAAAAATTGGCAAAACTCCTCCTTATTTTTAGAGTATTGAGAAATGGACTTAATTGTTTCTTAAAAGTTTGGGAAAATTCACTTGTAAATCCATCTGGGTCTAGAGTTTAAATGGGGAGATTATCATTTCTGTCTTTAATTTTTTTTTCTGAAAAAGGGTTATTTAAGCATTTTGTTTCCTCTTCCAATTTAGGTAATTTATACTTTTTGTAAATATTGATCAATTTCAAACATATTGTGAAATTTATTGGTGCACAATTGGACAAAATTTCTCCAAATAATACCTTTGATTTTCTGCTCATTGGTGTCAAGTTTACCTTTTTCATTTTAAATACTTATAATTTGGTTTTCAACTTTCTTTTTAAAAAATTAGATTAACCAGAGTTTTATCTATTTTATCAGTTTTTTTCAAAAAACCAACTCTTAGATTTATTTATTAGATCAATGATTTTCTTACTTTTAATTGTGTTAATTACTCTTTGAATTTAAAATTTCCAATTTGGTATATAATTGGGACTATTTAATTGGTTCTTTTCTTAGCCTTTTTAGTTACATACCTAGTTTACCAACCTCCTATTTCCCTATTATATTCATATAATCATTTAGATAGATAAAAATGTCCTCTAAATACTACTTTGGGTTGAAATTTTTGATTGTTTCTATAATTTGTTGTCTGATATGCTTATTCTTTTAAATTAGGTTATTTATTTTCCAGTTAATTTTTTATCTTTCAATGGTCCTTTATTACTTGTGATATTTTTATTGCATCATTATCTAAAAAGAATGCAATCAAATATTTTGCCTTTCAGGCATTTGATTATAAGGCTTTTATTCCCTGGTACATGGTCAATTTTGGTATAGGTACCATGCAGATAAAAATATATATTTCTTTCTATCCCCATTCAGTATTCTCTAAAGTTTCATCATATCAAAGTTTTCTAAGATTTTATTCACCTTCTTAGCTTCTGTTTAGTTTATTTTGTGATTAGATTTATCTAATTTTTAAAGATGAAGGTTGAGGTACCCAACTATGATACTTTTGATGTCTATGTCTCCTATTAATTCATTTGGCTTCTCTAAAAATTTGGAAACTCTACATTGATGCTTATGTGTTTAATAATGATATCACTTAATTGTCCATGATGTCTTTTAAAAAGATGTGGTTCTTTTGCTGTCCCTTTTAATGATATTGCTTATTGCTTTTGCTTTGTCTGAGAATAGGATATTTACCCCTGATTTCTTTTTACCTCTGCTGAAGCATGATATATTTTGTTTCAGCCTTTCACTTTTACCTTTTGTGCTTTTCTCTCCTTCAAATATGTTTCTTGTAAATAACATATTGTAGAATTCAGGGTTTAATCCATTCTGCCATCTGTTTCTGCTTTATGGGAGAATTTATCACATTCACATTTACAGCAAAGATTGCTAATTTTTTATTTCCCTCTATGCTATCTTTCCCCATTAATTTTTTTCTCTCTCTTTTCCTTTTCTCCATCCTTACCAATGTATTGCTTACTTTCCTCTTTTATTTTCTATTTACTTTTAACTTTATTTTTGCTTTTGCTTTCACCTCCCTTTTATTATTTCCCTTTTCACCTTTCTTTTCATTCCCCCCACACTTCCATATAAGGTAGGATAGAATTTTAAAGTCAATTGGGAATGTATTTGCTCTTTGTGTCAAATATGTTTAGAGTAGAGTTTGCTCAGTGTTCACACCCCTCCTTCTTTTTCTGAACTATAATAGGTTTTTGTGCCCTTTCATATGGTATTATTTATATTCTAATATTTTTCCTTTCCCTAGTATAATCTTTCTTTTCATTTTTTATTGTTTTAACCCAATCTTGTACCTAAAACCAATCTCTCTCTCTCTCTCTCTCTCTCTCTCTCTCTCTCTCTCTCTCTCTCTCTCTCTCAATATATATACTCCTTTTATCTGTCTCAAGGGTTGATTGCTTGATTGTTTAATTTATTGATTATCAACTTTGCCTTACATTCACTGAGTGCATTCTCCTCTTCTCTCCCATTAGAAAGAGACTTCTTCTCAAGAATAAAAAATTACATGAAAGTATAGTCAGGTAATGCCACAACCTCCATGAACACACAGTCCTAGGGAGTCAAAGCATAACGCAAAATCAAATAATTTCATGAACCATTTATAACTCTTCCTCTCAGCACACTCTCTCCAATTTTTACCAAAACATCAAGAAATGCAAAATTCCTTTATACTCTTTTCATGTCCATTCCTTATAAATACACTCCCTAGGTCCTTTAGCACTCCAATCATAGCACTGCAATCCTCTGCAACCAAGGTATTGAATACAATCTCATTCCCTTTATTTCTTTAGCACTCTAACAGTAGTATTACAATTCTCCTTATCTAAAATATTGGGCAAACATTCCCTTCTGTCCCTATGATACGCCCAACTAAGGCATTGTAATCCTAGTTAAATAAAGTATAAAATAAGTCAAAATCACTTCATGATCTATTTATGTCCAACCCTTCTAAAAATACTCTCAGCCTCTGCCCCTATTGTTCTTTGTTAATTAAAGTATCTAGAAAAGTAAAATCACTTCATGATTAAATTATGCAAAGACCCACTAAGTACTCTCTTTCCCTCTGTCCCAGTAGAAAATACTACTCTCTTAATGGATATTGCTTTATGTCTCATTAATAACTACATCCTCTAAGTACAAACCCTTCAAAAAGGGATATAATCAACCCTTATTAATTGAGGTTTGGGCTAAAGACCAAAAGAAATGTAATTCTCAAGAATTACAAGTGTTATCTTCCCTTATAGAGATGTATACAGTTTTATGTTCTTGATTAGTCATTAGTCTTGTATTTAAAGATCAAATTTATTTTTCAATTTTGATATTTTTCTCAGAAAATTTGAAAAGTTCTCTAATTAAAAGCCTATCTTTTCCCCTGAGAGAATATACTGAATCTGCTAAGGTAATTAATTCTTGGTTGTAATCCAACATGCTTTGCCCACTGGAATATAGTATTCCAGGTCTTCTCATTCTATTTTATGGAACCAGATAAGTCTTGTGTAATTCTGATTGTGTTCCCTTGGTATTTGAATTGCCTCTTTTTGGCTGCTTGCAGGATGATCTCCTTCAGTTGAGGATTCTGGAATTTAGCTACTGTATTCCTTTTTCTTGAGGACTCTTTCTGGAGTATTTTGTTTATTTTTTCAGAGACTATTTTGCCTTCTTGTTCTAAGATTTTAGAGACATTTTCCTTGATAATTTCCTGAAAAATATTTTACACTCTTTTTTTAATCTAGACTTTCAAGTAGAATAATTTTTAAAAAAAATCTCTCCTGGATATATTTTCCAGGTTGTTTGTTTTTTTCCTAATAAATACTTTATATTTTCTTATAATTTTTTCATTCCTTTGTTTGTGTTTGATAGGATCTTGGTGCCTTGTAGAGTTAGTCTTAGATTAGTTTAGTTACCATTTGTCAAATTCTAATTTTTTAGGGTTTTATATTCTTCAGTTAGTTTTTGTGTTTACTTTTCCAGTTGGGTAATTTTATTTTAGAAGAGTTGTATTCCTTTTTCATTTATCAATTTTATTTTTTTATGAGTTTTATTCTTTTTCCAGTTGATCAATTTTTGCTTTTAAAAGACATGATTTCTTCAGTAATTTTTTTTCATAATTTTCCTTCATGGCTCTTTTTCTTCTTCATCTCTTCTTTGTTTTTTGTTTTTGTTTTTGTTTTTGTTTTTTTAGTTTTTTCAAGGCAATATGGTTAAGTGGCTTGTCCAAGGCCACACAGCTAGGTAATTATCAAGTGTCTGAGGTCAGATTTGAACCCATGTACTCCTGACTCCATGGTCGGTGCTCTATTCACTGAACCACCTAGCTGCCCCTCTTCTTTGTTTTTTTTTAAATCATTTTTAAACTCCTTTGTGAGGTTATGATTTTAAATAAATTCACTCCTTTCTTCTTATGAGATGGCATTTTTATCATCCATAGCTGAATACTAGCTTTCTTTGGAAAGTGTTCTTTTTGGTTGTTTTGCTCATTTTGATAGTTGAGCTCAATTCCTGGGATATAGGAAGTAGAGTCTCAAGATATTTATGTTGGGGCTTTGATCTTGTCCCTGATATATTGTTTATCAAAGTATAACCTATTTCCTCAGCATTTCAAGGCTCATTCTTTTTTTTTGGGGGGGGGGGCTTGGTTCTCACTATTGATCTGATATCTACTGCAGCTGAGATCTGGCCCATTATTTAGCCAAATCAGGACCTGGTCTGCTATCTAGGTTAGCTAAGACCTGCCTCCTATTTAATTTAGCCAGTTCCTGTGTTTTACTTGGTTTAAGAGCCTCCCACTGGCTTTCCCTCTCTCTCACCTCTGCTGGGCTGCACTCTTCCTTTACCTCCAAGAAATAGACCTATACTGAAGAGCTTTAATGATATCTTGAGTTAAAAACTTGTGTTGCTCTTTTTGGGATGGGATCGATAGCTTTAAGGCCTGTATAGAGGCTCCATTTAAAGTTGTGTAGGGAAAAAAAAACTCCAGGAGAATGTTGCCTACATACTTCCATCTTGGTTTCACTCCAGAAGTCCTCTACAGCTCAATTTATTGATTCTGAAGCTAAAGAAAATATGTTTATGTGAATCCCCAGGATCATATAGATAAGGATTCAAGTAATAGAATGCTACAGCCTAAAGAAAGAAGAAATTGCAAATCATTCAAATCAAAGAATGAAAATAAAATACCCTACTGTTTTTAGTATCTGATTGTTGAAGAAATAATAAGAATCAACTTAATGGTTTAGTATGGATTATCCCCAGGCCCAGTCTTCAATCAGTAAAACCTGAGTTGAATTAAAGCTTCAGTCATTTGCTTTCTATATAACCTTTGGACAGTCAATTAATCTCTGCTTACTCAGTTTCCTCACCCTTAAAATGGGACTGATTTTATGATCTCATTGCATGTTAATAAGAGGATCAAATCAGATATTTATAAAAGTACTTAGCACAGTGTCTGATACATAATAAGTGCTATAAATGTATATTTCTCCCCTACACACACACAACCTCAAATATGAAATCTCTTCTCTAAAATTCTATTCCAATGATCATTATTATATAGATAGAATAACGAATAGAGTTAAGATCTGAGTTCAAAATCTATATCTTACTGCCTGTAGAATACTGGTAAAATCAATTTACATGTTTAAACAATAGAAAAGATAAAGCATATAATCTCTAACAAGATCTATGCTAGCTATAAATCATTTGACCTTACAAGTTAATCATGATTCATAAGACCACATCTGATGTCAAATTATTCAAAGCATATCCTGACACTTAGCAAAATTATCACTAACTTCAGTTTTCTTTAACAATTTTTGATGGAATGATTGTAGAGGGAAAGTAGATTTGTGGTGATTGCAGTAAAGGTGGAAAAATATTGGCGAGCATTTTATATCAATATTTTAGGAATATTTCTTAATCTCTTTTTGGAAAGTTATTTTTACATATAAATACTTATATATTCATATGTAACATGCATTTATACATATGTATATACTTTTGTATTAATATATGTAACACATGGTTATATGTGTGTGTAAAATCTATATGTAGCTCTATTTTATCAGATGAATGTTTTCCAATTTTCAGTATCAGAAAAAGGCCTCTTTTTCTACCCTACTTGTCATTATACAATGCACAGTTGACTTGGGAAAATTTTCAAACATGATATGGATTTAGACTGGTTAAAAATAGTGAGTTGAAATGGATATGTTGATATCATCTGTTTTTTCTCTCAGTGATATGACTATGTTATTGACTAATTGAACCCTTATATTGAAAACAGTATTTACTTCTAGAGAGCAACTAGCTAGCATGAACTAGCTCTAACTGAGTTTGAAAAGCCCATGAGCATATTTTAGTAAAATTTCCTTCTCTCAAAATTACAGTCATCTCAAAATGATCTTGCTCAAGTCAGAGTAAAATACAAAGGAAATAAGTCAAATCACAGAATCTCATTCAATTTATATACTTGTCTTCTCTGACTGAATCCCTTCCCTGAGCAATTAGTGAGAAGTTAAAAAAATAAAATTTTAAAAAGGGTACCATGATTGTTATCAGTATTCCCCCCCTCCTAATTCCTAATAGAGATGCTATGGAGTAATTAGGGATTGAATGATGGAAAAGAGTAAGTATTCATAAATTAAATAGAAGAGAAAGCAAAGGGAAGTAAAAGTGCCTTCAGTAAAGTCCTTCTCTAAAGACTTACATTGAAATGGAGGTAAGCCTGTTTCTTAAAGGCATTTTTATGTCTTTTAGACATCAAGTTTAATATTCTCTCTCTCTCTCTCTCTCTCTCTCTCTCTCTCTCTCTCTCATTCTCTCTCTCTCTCTCTCTCTCTCTCTCTCTCTCTCTCTCTCTCTCTCATTTAGGAACACCACTATCCTGATTATCCTGGTTGTCTTCTTCTCTGATCACCTCCTTCTCTAATTCCCTTCAACATAGATTTCCTAAAGGGTTCTTTCCTGGACCATCATCTCTCCTTTCTCCTTTTATACTGCTCAATTTAATGATTTCATCAACTCCCGTGGATTTAATTACCATTTTTACCCTAAATATTCTTAAATATATCTACTCTGCCCTGTCTTTTTGTTGCCCTCAATCTCACAGTTTTCAATAGTATTTCACATATTTCAAATAGAGATGTTCAGAATATCTCTAAAATTCAATATATATAAATTTAGATCAATTATCTTTTCTTCTAATCTCTTCTTTGTCTCCTATGTTCCATATTACTCTAGAGGACCACATCATAATCCCAATCTGTCTGGCACACAATCTAGACTTCCCCACTATCACCCAGACAAATGCAAACTGTTTCCAATACTTGCTGATTTCACCTTTGCAGGATTTCTTGCATATTCTCCCTTTATTCCTCTGATACTGCCTCCACTCAGATGCAGGATCTCATCACCTCATGTGGGCATTGCATTAACCTGATGTTGGATCTGCTTGCCTTAAATCACTCCCCATTTAATGTTATCCTTTAATCCAGTCCAACTTTTTTTCCCCTAATGCAAAAGTCCACTCATGTCACTGCTTTACTTCCTATTCAATAAACTCCAGTGTCCTCTATTACCTATAGGAGCAAATACAATATGATATGATTGATATTTAAAGTCCTTAATAACCTGTTGTCCTCTTTCCTTATCAGTGTTCTTAGAACTTGCTTCCTGATGTATGTTTTCTGAACCAGTGACATTTACCTCCTAGTCATTCCACAAACAAGATACTTCATCTCTCAACTCTGGTCATTTTCTCTGGCTGAATCCTCTACCTAGACTTATTTCCCTCCTTAGCTCCAACTACTGAAATCCCTAGCTTCTTTGAAATCTCAACTAAAAATTGACTCTCTGTGAGGATTCCCCATTGTCTTTCAATTCCATTGTCTCCACTCAGTTGTTTCTTATTTTTCCTATACTTAACTTGTTTACATCTATTTTCATATGGCAAGAATTTTCTTTTGACTGCTCACACCCCCAGCATTTGGTACATTGCATGACATACACAACTAAAGTGCTTAATGCTTTATGGATTGATTAATAGGTAAGTATATATGCATTTGTGGAAGAAATTCCTAAAGTATGGATGATATTGATGCCTACATTTATGTAAGAAAGGCACACAACAATGTATAATTCAGGCTTCAAATAATTAAGGAACTAATATTGGTCATATCATTCTTCTATGTAATATAGAATTATATTCTATTTTAGAAAGCTTGATATGTGCTGTAAATGACTTATAATTATGAATACTTCATCCAGTGTGATTAAAATAGCTTTTTATTAATGACATAAATTATCTGCTTAAAGGGACCATTTCCCTAGGAGAAAAGGCCTTGAAGTGTGACAATATCATTCTCATATGCTGTTTAAAAAACTTGCCCCTCCCCCTTCCAACCAGTCATTGGTCCGAATTGTCAAGTTACAATATAATAATCATGCTTTCCTCATTCCTTTCTCTAATATGTCTTCCAGATTTGGTCAGTGGATGGGAAGTGTATAGTAATATGTATGAACTTCATTAAGCAAAGACACTTGCAGAGGACAAGGACCATAGGATATTTCAGGATCGAATAGAACAGGTTGGATCTAATTTCAGATGTGATCAGGGTGGGATAAATTCTTTTGATTTACACTCACATAGATGCTTTTAGGCACAACAGCCACAGGCAGACTCCAGTCTTTGTCATACACTCACACACATATCATATACATATATATATATATATATATATATATATATATATATATATGGAAAGAGAGAGAGAGAGAGAGAGAGAGCACTCTCCTCTTACATTCTGTGGAAGCCAATGCATAGAAAAGTATCAAAATATAATACATAAACTAGAATATTTAGAATATATAATTCTAAAAACATTTATATAACCTTGACAAGTAACTGCTTGTATATATGTAAATATACATATATTGCATATAATGGCTATTCTATATTATTAACAATATTATATGATGTCACATAATAATATATTAATTAAATTGATGTTTCATATTAGAATTTTATAGTAATATATATGTCTGATATTTGTCCTTCATTCTTGGAGATCATTATAGGAGCATGATTTGTATTTTAGTTAGACAGTATTGTATGCTAAATTATCAACCTCACATTCTCCTCTGGACCCATCAGGTGGCCCTCTGATATAAATCATCATGACTGAAGTTTGCCCAGAATGTGAGGCAATCAAGGTTAAGTGACTTGCCCATCGTCACACAGATAGTAAGTGTCAAGTGAGATTGAATTCAAATTCCCATACTGACTCCAAGGCCAGCATTACATCTGAATACCTGTCTATATGTAAATGTATATATTTATATTTACACACACACACACACACACACACACACACACACACACACATATATATATATATATATATATATGTAGGTAAATATACATACATCATTCTATTTGCTTTGTTCTTGTTCCTCGTTATTAAAGAAGACTAAAATGACATCACTATTTTGGAAACAAATTGAAGTGTGTCTGACTGTATCTGATCAGAACAGTACAAAATCAGAATGCTCTACCCCAGGTCAGGCACAAATAGTCCATGTGAACAATTTGGGTGGGTACTCTAAAGTTATGGATGCCATGTTTCCTTTGAGCTGTCTCAATTCTGCCTTCCTCATAGAATACAGTACCCACATTGATGAGGACACACCATAATGGATGGTCTTATGCCAGTGCCTGCCATGCTGTACAATCAATTCTAAAGTTCTTTACTGAGACTTTCAGGGTGTCTCAGTATCACATCTTTTGACTCCCTTATAAGCACTTGCCCTCTGTGATTTTTCCATAAAGTAGGCTTTTTTGGAAAATATACATCTGTTGTTATAACAATGTGTCCAGTTCATCGTAGTTGCACTCTCTATAGTAATGTTGGAATGCTAGGAAGTTAACTTGAGAAAGGAACATATTGTCTGATATTTTCTCCTGTCAAGTGATCATCTGAATCTTCCAAAGCCAATTTAAATGGTAATGATTCAGTTTAACGACAAGGCACTGGTTTCCCAGGCATATAGCAATGAGATCAGCACAACTGTTCTGTAGACCTTCAATTCGGTAGTAGTCAGTCTCTCCGATATTTTCTTTCAGAGTCTCCCAAATACTGAACTAGCTGTCACAATGTATGTGTCAACCTCATTATCAATATATGTACCTCTTTAGAAACTTCTTTATTTGCTGGAATCCATGGTTCCATATATGGATGGTGTGATGCTGGCTGATGGGGCACCTGTGTTTTCTTGATGTTAATTGTTAGGTCAAAGCAGCAGAGAATTGTTAGGTCAAAGCAGGAACAAGCAGCAGAGAACTGATCCATATTTTTGTTGCATCTCAGCTTCATAAATTGCATTGAGACACAATCATCTACCGACAGAAGATCATGCGCCAACATTACCTCAACTTTCTTTATTGCTTGGAGCGAGCCACAGTGTGAAATCAGTATGACAGCTGACCTTGAGATCGTGTTCATCTTAGTGAAGTCATTTGATAACCTGACTGAAAATATCATGATGAAAAGTATGGGAGCAAGGAAACATCCACAGTTTTACTCCATTAGTGACTGGGAATTCTCAAGACTATCATCCACTGTCCAGAAGCTGGGCATGCATGCCATCATGAAATTGATGTACAATACTGACAAACAACCAACATTTGATATAATTTTCCATAAACCCTCATGACTGCTGGCATCAAAGTCCTTGGTTAGATCACCCAATATTGTATACAAACCTCTGTTCTGTTCCTGGTATTTTTAGTGGAGATTTTGGTTGGCAAACACCATATCAACTGGTCCTCGACACTCTCTGAAGCCACACTGGTTCTCAGAGATGTTTACCTTCTTTCACTTGAAGCATCAGACTATTGAGAAGGACTCTGGCAAGAATCTTACCAGTAATTACTAAAAGATAAATACTACTGTGATTGTCACAGGATAATATATTCCCTTTACCTTTAAAGTGATGGTCAATGGAGGAATCCTTGAATTCTTGAGGGATAATCTCTTCATGTCATATACACTGGAATATTTCAGTCAGTTTTTGGATGAGCAATGGAACCTCCACTTTGTAGATCTCAGGTCTAATAGAATTAGCAACAGGAGCTTTGGCATCTGAAAGGAGCATAATGGAATTCAAAAACCTTTTCTTCAATTGAAACTTTAGCTAGTTGAGTGACTTCAATTTGAGGTAAATGGTCAATGGCTTCTTCATTGATTAATGATGGTCTATTAAGAACACTATAAAAATGTTCAGCCCATCTCTCTAGGATCCTTATTGTCAGTCAATGTGGACCCATTGGCCCTGAGCAGTTGAGATGCACCATATGTCTTTGAACCATAAATAGCATTCAGGGCATCATAAAAGTATTTTGATTTGTTACTATCCACATAAAATTAAATTTCATCTACTATTTTTTACAGATCCAAGAGTCCTGCATCTCACCTATGTGTCAGGGGACTTCTGGGGTGGAGCCAAGATGGCAGTGCAAAGCTAACATGCTCCTAGAACCATTCCCTACCCAAGACAAATAAAGCCTTTACCCTGACATTCATATTACAGATCCCACTAAAAAAAGAGATGATTCAAATAAATTTTCAATTGTAGACATCATGGATGATATTCTGTCAAGGACTGTCTCTTTGGGGGAAAAGGGGAAGTAAAGTCGAAGAGTCAAGAGAGCAGGGAAAGCCAGTGGGAGGCTTTTAGCCACAATACAGTCCAGGTCCAGACAGTTAATAATATCAGAGGTTCTGGAATCTAGATAGCAAGCCAGGAGGGAGGAACCCAACACTAAACAAAGTGTGAACCCTGAAAACACGAGGGTAAAAGATAGGACAGGCTTGGGAACAATCTTCTGTTAAGTCAAAGAAGTTGGGGGTAGACCTCTGTAGAGGCAAGGCCTGCATTGCATAGGCAGCATCTTGGTCAACAGCTAGGCAAGGATCAGACCCCAGACCCAGCAAAATAAAAACTTGGATCTATACAACATATACCCCAGGAGCAGAATTAAAACAGCAAATATGAACAAAAAAGCTAAAATAGTGCTCACTATAGAATACTACTTTACAGACAAAGATGACAGCAATGCCATGTCTGGAGAATAAAGTACTGAAAAATCACTCAAAGTGGAAGTATAACAGTTTATAAAAAGGATTCAAATACAAAAGCTTATAAAAGACCTTAAAAAGAATTTAAAAACTAAAGAAGAGAGGAAGAAGAAAAATGGAAAAAAGAAATAAAATTCATGGAGGAAAATTATGAAATTTAACAAAGAAATCAACTCTTTTGAAAGTAAAAATAACAAACTAGAAAAGGAACCACAGGGGATAATTGAAGAAAATAACATCCTAAAAATTAGAATTGAACAATTAGAAACTAATGAATCTACAAGACCACAAGATTCCATCAAACAAAATAAAAAGGCTGAAAAAATTGCAGAAATTGTTAAGTACTTTCTAGGGAAATAGATCTAGGAAAGACAATGTATGAATCATTGGAATACAAGAAAGTCTGGTCAAGAAAGTTGAGAAAAGAACCTGGATAACATCATGGAGAAATTATAAGGAAAAACTGCCCAAATCTACTAGAACAAGAAGCAATATAACCATTGAAAGAATCCACAGAACCACCTCCAGAAAGTGACCCCAGGATAAGAACTCCAAGGACTATAATAATGAAATTCCAGAGCCTTCAAATAAAGGAGAAAATATTGCAAGCTGCAAAAAAAAATTCGTTTACAATGGGAACACAATAAGATTAACACAGGGCTTATCAGCCTCAACACTGAAGGATTGGGAGAACTGGAATAACATATTTTTGGAGAGCTGAAGACCTGGGATTACTACACAGAATATACTACCCTACAAAAATTCAGCATATATAGTCAGGGGGAAAAGATGGTTGTTCAATGAAATAGAGAATTTCCAGAATTTCCTTAGACAAGTATTAGAACTGAACACAGATTTCAGTCACCAAATACACAACTGAATTGTTGCATAAAAAAGCTAAATGAAAAAGGGACTGAAAAAATAAGACTGCTTTAAACAACTGTTGGTCAACAATCAAATTGCATACAACCGTAAAAGGAAGGATCTGACCCTTCTAATTATTTAGAATTTTACTTCTCTAACTATAATTATAGGGTAGAATATAATTAAAGAGAATGAACCAAAAGAAAATGGGTAAATTGGTTCTTTTGTCTCAATTGAAGTGGTCCAAGATGATATCACTATATTGAGGGGAAAAAAAGCCCTGAAAAAAAACCCAGGGATATTAACTTTAAATTGTGTCTCATTAACAAGGTCTTAAGAACCTCAGGTGGAGAGGTGGAGAGGTCTGGAGGTAAAGTGTGAAAAAAATAGGCCTGGGGGGAGGAACACAAATAGTTCAAGTAGTGATATGACTTTGGATGATACTTTGGCTTGTTGGAAGAGTATTGTGTGTACTTGAAAGAGACTTGAAAAAGAGGGAAAGGTTATAAATGATTATCTTTATAATTGTTTCAATTTGAGTCAATACTGCTTATCAAGCAATCAAGTAAACAATCTGTGATGATATGTTGATAAGAATATGGGCTTATCAAGCAATCAAAAAATTGCACTTTGATTGATGATACCTGAATAATATTAGACAGACAAATAATACCAATGGAAGAGGCACAGAGATTTTTAATTTAAGAGGTATAGAAGGGAGAGGGCCTTGGGAAAGGGAAAGATAAAGGAAGAAGGGACTGATAAAAGGAAAGGGAAGGTATAAGTGAAAATAAACTGAAAACTAAATTTTTAAAAGATAAATCAAAATATAAAGGTAATAAAACTTTGATGAGGATTAATAAGGAAAAAAGAGAGAAAAATATAAATGGACAAAGATATCATAGAGGGAAATACAGATTTAGTAATCTTAACTGTAAATGTGAATGGAATGAACTGTCCCATAAAAAAGAAATGGATAGCAGAATGGATTAAAAACCAGAATCCTACAATATGCTGTTTACAAGAAACACATTTGAAGCAGAAAGCTACACACAGGATAAATGTAAAAGCTTGGAGCAAAATAAATTATGCCTCAGCAAAGTAAAAATTCTGGGGTAGTGATTCTAATCTCAGACAGAGTAAAAGCAAAAATCAGTCTCATTAAAAGGGATAAGGAAGGAAACTACATCTTTTTAAAAGACACCATTGGAAATGAACCTATATCATTACTAAATGTATGCAGTTAGTGGTATAGCATCCAGATTACTAGAGGAAAAGCTGAGTGATTTACAAGGTGAAATAGAGAACAAAATTATCCCTCCCTCAGAATGAGATAAATCTAACAATAAAATAAACAAGATGGAAGTTAAGAAGGTGAATAAACTCTTAGAAAACTTGGATATGATAGACCTCTGGAGAAAACATAATGGGATTAGAAAAGAATATACCTTTTTCTCAGCAGTACATAGCATGTTCACCAAAATTTGCTATGTACTAGGGTACAAAAACCTTATAATCAAATGCAGAAAGGCAGAAATAATAAATATTCTCAGAAAATGATACAATAAAAATTACATGTATTAAAAGGTCAGGAAATTATAAACTAAGATAATTGCAAATTAAATAACTTTATCTTAAATAATGGGTGAATGAAACAGGAAATAATAGAAATAATAATTTTATCCAAGAAAATGATAATAATGAGACATCATATCAAAATATATGGGATGCAGCCAAGGCAGTTTTGAGAGGAAACTTTATATGTCTAAATGCCTATATGAATAAAATAGAGAAAGAGGAGATCAGTGAATTGGTTATGCAAATAAAATGACTGAAAAAGAACAAATTAAACATCCCCAAGTAAATAACAAGTTACAAATTCTGAAAATCCAGGGAGAGATTAAAAAAATGGAAAGCAAGAAAATCATTGATCTCATAAATAAAACTAAGAGTTGGTTTTATGAAAAAAGCCAATAAAATAGACAAACCTCCGGTTAGTCTGATTCAAAAGAAAGAACGAAAATAACAAATTCCAGTATCAAAACTGAAAAGGGTGAACTAACCACCAATGAGGAGGAAATCAAAGAGATAATTCAGAGAAATTTTGCTGAACTGCATACCAAGAAATTGGACAAGGTGACTGAAATGGATGAATATTTACACAAGTACAAACTCTCCAGGTTAACAGTAGAGAAAATAAATTTCTCAAATAACCTATTTCTGAAAAAAAGAAATAAAATAAACCATCAATAAACTCCCTAAGAAAAAGTCTCCAGGTCCAGATGGATTTACAAGTGAATCCTATTAACCATTTTAGGAACAATTAATTCCTATTCTACTTGAACAATTTTAAAAAATAGAAGAGGAAGAAGTTATACCAAATACTTTTTATGACACCAACATGATGCTGTTACCTAAACAAGGAAGAACCAAAACAGAGAAAGATAATTACAGATCAATCTCCTTAATGAATATTGATGCAAAAATCTTAAATAAAATTTAACAATGAAACTACAGGAAGTTATTACTAGGATAGTGCATTTATTCCAGGCAGGCAGGGATGGTTCAACATTAGGAAAACACTCAACAGAATTGATGTTATCAATAGCAAAACCAACAGAAATCCTTTCATTACCTCAATAGATGTTGGGAAAAAACCTTTGATAAAATACCTCCATTCCTTTTAAAAACACTGGAAAGTTTAGGGATAAATGAAGTTGTCCCAAAATAATCATAGTATCTATCTAAAACCATCAACCAATATTATATTTATTTGGAATAATCTCAGAGCACTTGCAGTGAATTTGGAGGTGAACAAGGATGCCCATTATCACATTACTATTCAATATAGTATTAGAAATTCTAGCAATAGCAATAAGAGAAGAAAAAGAAATTAAAGGAATCAGAATTGGCAATGGGGAAACAAAACTTTCACTCTTTGCAAATGATATCATAGTATGCCTAGAGAACCCGAGAAAATCATGTAAACTTTAAGCAATTAACAAATAAGACAGCATTAAATAGGAGGTAATCTACCTCCCAAATTATAAAGCTCTCCTCACCCAAATAAAGTCAGATCTGAATAATTGGAAAAATGTCAAGTGCTCATGTGTAGATTGAGCTAATATGATAAAAATGGCAATTCTATGGAAATTAAATTACTTATTCAGTGCCTTATCAGTCAAACTATCAAATAACTACTTTACTGAGCTAGAAAAAGTAGTTACAAAATTTGTCTGGAGAAAAAAATGGGCAAGAATAACAAGGGAATTGATGAAAAAAATGGAAAGGAAGGTGGCCTAGCTCTACCACAACTAAAACTAAACTATGAAGCAGCCATCATCAAAACTTCCTGGTACTGTTTAATAAACAGAGTAATGGACCAGTGGTTAGGATAGCTTCAAAAGAAATTGCAGTCAATGACTACAGCAATCTACTATTTGATAAACCTGAAGATATCAGCCTCTGAGATAAGAAATCACTATCTGACAAAAATTAATTGGAAAACCCAGAAAATAGTCTGGCAAAAACTAGGCATAGTTCCACAACTCACATCCTATACAAAAATAAATGGCAGTCTTATTGCCATGAACTTGTCATTCACTCCTTTTGGTAGGTATTCAAGAATATTGACTAGATTAGTTTTGATTTCAAAACCTACACCTGCTTCACAATGTTTCCTTTCACTGTGGTGACTCCAGAAAAAAAAAATGTGTATCTAACTCTGACTACAGTAAGCTTTTCTTCATTTGCCATTCTTGTTTCATTCAGAGTTGCTATGTGGATACCATAGGTTCTGACTTCTTTCACAAGAGCTGTTCCTCTTTCAGGTCTATTGGATCTTGTGTTGTCTATGAATGTGGGCATGTTCCATGCACCAATGGTAACTGGAATCTTCTTTGAGGAAGGTTTTGTAGATTTTTTTTTTGCATTTGACTGTATTGTTGTACTGTGCTATTCCCTCCTACCATGGTAATCAGGCCAGTGCTGGGTAAGCAAACAATGTTTAGGGTACATTTTCCAGTCCCCTTCTCACATCAGAAGGAGAGCAATACAATTCTTAAAAGGGCTGCCCAGTCACCCAGGGCATTGCAGAATCTCACTGATGCTTTCAGTGGGAAAATGATGCCATGGCTTTGGCTGCCTATGTGCAGGGTTGTGACTAAAGCTCCCAGTGTATCCATAACTGTCACTTCATCACTTACCTGGCACCACAGGACTTTGTGGAATAGTTATAAGTGATGTCTTTTATTAAGTGCATAAATTAGGTTTAAGTGAGATGTAACTGCATGAAGTAAACTGCCTCACTCTCTTTTACAAAATCACCAAGATGCAGCATAGCAAATCAGAGTGAAGACAACAGGTGATGGCTATGGATTGACCTTGGTGTCTAATGTCTAACCAAGCTCTAAGCTCTCCATAACTCCTGTTTCAACTGGCTTCACTGCCACTAGAATCAATTGTTCTCCTCCTCCCACCAGTGGAAGACTTCACATGCTTGGGGGTACAAACCCTCTACTATTCCCTAATGATTTTGAGACTCCCTAGGTTGCCCTCAACCTGGTTTAGCCTGCCTGATGAAACAGTTTACTCAGTTGTGGCTGTTGCATACTATGTAGCTTCTTAGAGCCACAGATGAGAATTAGGTGGCTCAGTTGGAAAAATCAAAGGTGGTAAGCAGCTCTGAAAATAGCTCAGCAGTCGCACATCAAAGGTACTAGTCTTCCTTGAACACATCCTATACCCCACACATACAAACATACATATATACATACACACATACATGCAAAAATATATTTGTAGTTTGGTGACACAGTGGAAAGTGAGTTGAACTTGGTTCAGGAAAAGGGTCCAATGTAGCCTTAAATTCTTCCTAGCTATATGACACAGGCAAATCATTCTGCATCAGTTTCTTCATCCATAAAAGCCAATTAGTGATACCAACTACTTCCCAGGGTTGTTGTGAGGATAAAATGAGATGATATTTGAAACTTACTTTGTGAATCTTAATTTTTTTTACACTACAATATATTGTGAGTTCTTTAGGACTTGAAGTTTGTGTTTGCATCTTCATTGCTTAAAGGGTGGAAGGAAATTATGAACCTTAAAGTATCCATATGCATATGGATGAATGTTGAAAAACTTTTATAACATAATTTGGAAAAAGAAAATATCAATTCAAAAAAGAAAAAAAACAGGAAAACTCATTCATAAAACTTATAGTAATTATTATATTTAACACCCAAAATACCAAATTTAAATGAATCTGAGAGAATTTGACGTACTTTAGCAAATTTGAAGCCATAGAGCTTATTAGCCATGCAACAAGAATAATTGAATGGACTGAGTCCTATGCTGAGAAGAATTTGTTTCTCCCTATCCTGTGAATGTATCTCCAGATCTCATGTTGTCCATGATTATGCTGCTCAAAGCACATTTTCTGTTTCTTGTCTTCATTACTAAATTTACTTGTTAGACTTCCTTTTTCAAAGAGTGTGACTGATGATGGGGGAAACTGACAGTGCCTTCTCTAAGAGCTCAAAGATAAAGGATCATTTTAAGTGAAGAGTTCATAAGTGACCCCAGAGATCTGAAAGATCAGATTTTTTAATTATAGGTCAGCAAAGTTCCTTCAAAAATTTATTCTGAAGAGGGAACTACATAAGGTCTGTGGGAAAGAATCAAGTGTTTTGCTTTCACAATGGTGAGAAAGTGTATTTCCAGTTTCACAGATGTCTGTAAAGATAATACATTACAAAAGCCAGGATGTCTGGTCTTTATAGAAACTCAAGAGAGGCCAACCTGTTTACAGGAATGAGAGAATTAGAATAAGGGAAAAGGTGAAATAAATTCACAGGTGTTCAATGGGAGTCTGTACTATTGTCCTTTACACTTGATCAAGGAAGAAGTTGTTTTTGCTTATTGGTATAATGAACAGGATGGGGCAAATGTCTAAGGGAGAATGTATCGATTAGATTTGTGACCCTAGCATGAAGGGGGAAGGGCAAAACCTTTCAAAATGCATATAACATATAGCATGTCATGATTTGGTGGGCCCTCTCCCCTTGAGAGAAGTGTGTGAATTATTAATATGTCTTAATTAAAAAAAATGTTAATCACTCTGTACTAAGAATTCATGAGCCATTTACAACTTTGGGTGCTCATCTGTATTATAATGTAAATCTCTTCTTTGATATTATCCTGGAAGAATACAAGAAAATAGCACACAAATGGCTTGATTTCAAGCACACTTTCTTGGTTTTCTCTGTGAGGACAATGGCTCAGAGATTCCTGGGAAAACTGACCCAGGTTTGGAGCTGAGTGTGAATAAAATAACTAGGGGCTAAGAATGGCCATAAAGGATGATCTCCAATGTGGTGAGGTGGTAGCCAGAAACACCCTGGCTGGTTGAGAAGTCCTCCAGTTGGGAGATCTATTCTGAAGGAGAGGATAATAGGGTGCACTGAAGGGAGAGAGGGGGATTTGAGTCCCCTCTTAGGAATTTCCTCAAAAGTCCAAGTCCACAATGAGGACTGTTTCAGGCTGGACATGGGAACCCAAGGAGCCTCATGGGCAGTAGCCAGAAGCCAGTAGTCAGAAGCCAGAAGCCAGAATGGAAGAAGATGCCAATGTGAGTATGGTCCCATGGGCTGTGTATATCTGTGTGTGCTTTGTGTTTCTGTCTTGTATAAGTAGTCTGCGTTAGTTATTTCTGGCCTGGGGAACTCAGCTTATGTTTTAAAATGTGGAGGAGCTGTGAGTTGAACCTAGGAGTTTCAGGAGGGGGTGGGGAGAATGAAGGAAGATCTGTCTCCTCTCCCTCATGGGGCTTGGTCCCATCCCACTGACTCCACAGTAGCACTAGCTGGTTTTGGAGCTGTAGAGAAGAGGGGATGGTTCTTTAAGACAAAGTTGTGTGGGGGAGAGTTTAGAAAGGAAAAGAGATTTTTAATGGAAATTATTAAGATTGAGAAGTTATAGGAGGGATGATTTCTACTTTAACTCTAAAAGTGAGTCTAGCTGAAGAAGTGCCCCACCTGCCCATAGAGGAGGAGGGGAGGGGAGGGGTGGGACAGAAGACTTAGCCTTAAAGGAAAAGAGACCTTACCACAGGTGAGGTGGTATGTTATTGGGAAAAGAAGAAAATAAAAAAAACAAAACAGGAATTGGAGACACATTTATTGAAATGAAATCATATTTGATGAATGCCTCTACTCTGATCACATGGCCTAAAAGTACTAACCATCACTCTGTTTTTAAGGTTGAGTTATTTCTGAACTGAAGTTCTGGGAATCACTGTGGGTTTTAAAAGAGAGAATTTAGGATTTTTATATTCTGATAAAATTTGTACAGAATGGGAGAAATTAAATTACCTAGATTGTTAAATTGGTTTAGGATTTTAAACTCTTCTGAAAAACCTTTGAGTTAAAGGAGAGTGGTATTGTGTTACTAAGAGAAAAAAATATATAATGATGTTATCAGGGATATATATGATTTTGAGGGGGGAATGAAATACAGTACTAAATTCTGCTATCTGATGTACTAAAATCCTGTTATCTGATTTGTTTTAATGTTCAATTGATATTTTACAATACCAAAAGATATCAAAAATCTCACAAGGTTATTTTTTGGTGAAAGAGGAAAGTTTATAATAATTTTGTCTTATCAAATGTATATAGAAAGGACTATATATGTAAATATGTTACTAAACGGAAAATCTACTTAACATCTGCTATTTGAAAATAAGAAAATATAATATCAGTGTCTAGCATTTATATCATAAATAAGAATTGCATTGAGGTTTTAAATGTATGAGATTGGATTCTTGGAGGATTTTAGGTAAAGAGGTTTGGAGGACAAAAATGTAAAGATAGAGGGATATTCATTTTCCTCTTGTTCTAAGGGGAATTAGGTGTTTAAATAAGAATGATAAGTTTAATGTATATTAATCATGTATGTTTAATTTTAAAGAGGTTAAGAATGTAGACTTCTCTCATGGTAACAGTGGACAGCTGATGTGTGGGGCTCTGATGGATGACTAAACAAATAGCAACTGTGTGGTTCCACTTTAAGGTAACTTAATGATGGGTAAGATGTATTTTTCAGTTATGTGATATTCTTTTGTAACTGCAGAGAGGTTATATTTTTAGCGTGTGGCTATCTCTTGTGAACATATAAGGTATTTGAATATTATAATGTTAAAACCTGGAATGTGATTGCTTTGAAGGGGCAATAAGAAAAATATCAAAAATTATGACCCTTTCTAGGATAGCTCTGTGGGTTCATGCATCATGTAATAATGGAATGATTTTTTGTTTATTTGTTTTGTTTGGGTTTTGTTTCAGGTTTTTGCAAGGCAAATGGGGTTAAGTGGCTTGCCCAAGGCCACACAGCTAAGTAATTACTAAGTGTCTTAGGCTGGATTTGAACTCAGGTGCTCCTGACTCCAGGGCCGATGATCTAACTACTGTACCACCTAGCTGCCACTGGAAGGATTGTTTTGTACAATCTAGTAAGTTGTGTGGTATTTTCATTGCTGTCTTGTTATATTGGAATTAATAACACATGTTGAAATTTAAAGTCACCTATGATGTTGCAGTGGTTTTCAAGATTCTGAAAGTAATAATTTGTATGTTAAAAATGACAAGTAGCTAAAAAGTTTATGTAAAGATGTTTCTAGATATATATGTGAATTAGGGCTATTTAATATATATGTATATATATATATATATATACACACATATATACACACAAACACACACACTGGATGGACTATTTTTGGATATATATATATATATATATATATATATATATATACACACACACATATATATATAAACATATAATGTATATATATATATATATATATATACATATAATGTATATATATATACATTATATATATATATGTTTATCCCAAAATTATAGTTTTATTCATTGAAGCAAAATCATCTATGTAATATGAGAAAGATAAATGCAAGAAAGATAATTTGAGCTTTTTCTTGGACAACATTTACCTGATTGTAATGTGAGAATTTAGGAGATGATAGGCATTCTCATAGCCAAAGGCTGTGTTTATATGCTGTATTATACAACAAGGGGTCCCTAGTCAAAGGGAATTTGATATAAAATATTTATATAGAGATAGAACAGATATGATTTCAGAAAAGGGATATGAGTCTGGGGATTAGAATCCTCATGTAAGAGGTAGGAGTTAAGGCATATAGGACAAGAAATAGTTAAAATTCCCGAGTTTAGCAAAGATCCAGGAAGGACACTCAGAGCTTTAGGTAGAGGATTCATTCATTGGAACCCCATTAAGACTATAATTGGAAATTTTGTGATTTGGAGTCACTTGAAGTGCTAATTAGATAATATTACTATATTAGATCTTGGAACTTTTAATCAGTTTTCTCTTTTTTATTTCTGATACCCAGATGATCAGCAAAAAGGAAGTGTTACTGGGTCAATGTTCTCTTGGATCCAAAGCAGGCCAATGGGCTGAAGGATCCCGGTGACAGGATAAATAGTTGAATGGGGTGACTTTTTAGTGTACCCTGGGCTTGGACCCTTTTGACTTGATTTCCCCAAAAGTGATAATGTCTCATCTGGTAAAATAATTCTGGCCTAAAATATTTGACTACCCACTTGATCTCTGCCTGGACACTGACATTCAAAAATTATATCTATAAAGGAATTTTCTTTTGTTGTCCTGGATATATATAATAGCTAAGCAAAAAATATCCAGAAGTTTTAGGATTGGATTTTAATAGTCAAATAGGTTAAGTATGTGACTCTGACACCTGCTGTCAAATAAATGTTTAGATAAGATTTAAGAGTCCTATATATATGAATTAAGAATTAAGAATCTTAATTCTTTAATTTTTATGTTAGAGTGGATTTTCAGATAAGAAGAAAAATGGACAATTTTTAGGATAATTACAGTTCCAAAGTCTAATTTAAAGAAAGGAATATGAGTCAGATAAGTACATCAGGAAAAGGAAAATCTATGGTATATTTGGGAATATTTGGGGGAAAAAATTCATTTTGTTTAAAAATGTATGAGTCATTATCATATGCTGGGCACTCTTTGTAATAAGGTGTTGGTTAAATAAATATATATATATATATATGTGTGTGTGTGTGTGTATATATATATATATATATATATATATATATGTATGTATGTATCAATGAGCTTATGGTAATATGATAATTCTCAGTGGAGCTTACCCATATAGTGAAACCATTATAGAAGCTTATTGTATTAAAGTGAATTATGTATATCAATACGACAGTGAGTAAAGAAATAATGTAAATTGTAATAAAGCTCCAAAATCTCATTGTCCTGTAATGGAAACATGTATTTTGATCTGATTAAAATCTTAAGTAGTTTCTTTACCAGAAGACAAGTCTCAATAAGTCACTTGAGTTGTAGAGGACCTTTTGGAACAGATTCAGAAGTTGCAGAACGACATAAGATGTGTCCATGGGAAAAGAGAAGAAAGAAGGAAACTGGACCAAATTATCTCCACCACCTTTCACCTATGTGTACATTGTGTAGTCAGGGTATGTGCCTCTTTTGATACCTGTAACTCCATTTTTATTCTATGTGTGTGACACCCCTATTCAATACCCCTCTCCTAATGGGAAAGAGGAGGAGGGGTAGGATGAAAATGTTCTCCAATGAGAGAAACAGAGGGAGAGTATTGAATGGCATGATTATATCCTATATGATTCTGTATATCCTATCAAGGAAGAGTTCTATCTCTGATTTAGAGAACAGGGTATTAGTAATGATGGGAGAAGATTCTAGCTGACAGAAGTCATTGTCCAGGCTTTTGGTGTGGCTAACAGGTGGACTTGCAGTAGAACACAGCAGTTTGAGAATTGGCTTTAGGTGTCAGTTCCCCTGAGTCTGACCTAGATTCTCAGTTCCTGGACAGAGGTGCACTGTGGCATAGGATTCTAATCCAGGGGAGAAAACACTAGTGGCATATGACTGTGTCAGTTCAGAGTAACTATTTTTTCACCAGTTTATACAACTCTTCTTTATACCAGATAAGATATTTTCCTGGAGAGTGGTAAATGTCTATGGACTTGTGTCCAGAAGCAATTTACAGAGATAGGTGAACTGAAACTCATGTGGGATGCAATGATGCTGCCTGGATCCCTTGTCAGAATGTATTCAGGTAAAGAAAATTTTGGTTACCACTGCGTAGACCAATCTGCCAAAGAATTGGTCAGAGAGTTGTTATCTAGACTTATAGGCCTGCTACCTGGGCACAAGATGGAATTTGAGCTATTTGGAACCCAAATTTATATCCTGATTAGATTCTAAGCTGTAGTGGACACAATTATCAATTAAACTACTAGGACCCCGGGTGGCTAAGCCATGCAAACAAGAAAAACAAGCTTTTAGTTGGGGAAGGAGGAGTTTGGGGTAAATTGAATCTATCAAATTGCTACTTAAAGATAGATAATAACAGGCAAGTTGTAAAGGAAATAAACAGGGCCATCAGAAATTTGGCAAACCTGGAAAATAGGACAGGACCATGCCTGATAATGACAAAGTAAGATCTCGATAGAAAAAGTCAGTAGTCAAGTCAATAATAAAGATCAAGAACTGAAGGAGGAATTGCTAGGAAGGTGTGGAAAGCAAAATTGATAAAAAAAGAAAAAAGAAAAAATGGGGGAATTATGGGAAAGAATCAAGTGTTTTGCTTTCAAAAAGATGAGAAAGGGTATTGTCAGAATCTCAGACTTGTCTGTGAGGATAATGCATTGCAAAAGCGAAGACGTCTGGTCTTTGTGGAAACTCAAGAGATGGCAACCTGTTTACAGAAAGGAGAGAGTTAGACAAATAGAAAAGGAGAAGGTGAAAAAATTTTGCAGGGGTTTAATGGGAGTCTGTACTTTTGCTCTGTGCACCTGGTCAAGGAGGTAACTGTTCTTGCTTATTGATATAATGAGCAGGGTGGGGAAAATGTGTGGGGGAGAACATAACAATTATATTTGTGACCCCAGTCAATGATCAGCACAAAGGGGAAAGAACAAAGTCTTTCAAAGTGCATACAATATCTAACATTTCATGATTTTGGGGATCCTCTCCCCTTGAGAGAGGTGTGTCATTTATCAAGATGTCTTAATTAAAACTATTTTAATCACCGTTGACTAGGGAGTCAGAAGCCATTTATAACAGGACAGACAGAATAGCAAAAGTTGAGGCTAGAGTGCTTGAGGAAAAGAGTAATGGAAAACAGTCATCAGAAATGACTGGCCTCAGAAGTCCAAGAGTCTAATTGAGAGTGGCAGACAGACTGACAGAGAGAGAGAGAAAGAGAGAGAGAGAGAGAGAGAGAGAGAGAGAGAGAGAGAGAGAGAGAGAGAGAGAGAACTTAGAATACTTTAGCTCCACTCTGGAGTACCTTGCCTAAATGCATTTCCATGGTGGGTGGGGCAAGGGTGGGGAATGCTTTAGCACAATGTTCCAGGTATTTTGCAATGCTTTATGCTAGAAGGGGTAGTCCCCAAGGGGTGGCTAAGTAGTCAATGCAAATGGGTGGCATTCTGCCCAGTCTTTTCTGTCCCAAAGGAACTTTCAAGTCCATCATGGCAAAAAGTTACTCATTTCAATGAGCCCTGCTTCATGATGAATATAAGCCTATTTTCTCCTTTTTATAGATGAAGTAAACTGAGAATCAGAAATATGGAATAATATTCCAGAAATCCTCCTCCCTATCATATAACTTCCTTAAATAGTAGTTTCATGAATTGTAAAATGGGAGAGTCGGAATGGGATAGCCTTTTTAGTGCTAGAATAATAATGTGACCATCCTATGAAAAATAGAAACCAAACCCATATTTGATTTAAAACACACAGGTGATGGTCACTATCCTCTTATAATACATACACAAACGTACTCTAATGTACAGACAAACAAAGGCTCACACACATACATAATACTTTATGCTGCTCTCTTTTCCACAATTCTCAGTGTGACACAGTGAATAAAATACTGAATTTGTAGTCAAAGAAACTGGACCTCTGCCTTTTAAAATTTGCATAATTAGCTGAGTAAGCTAACCCTTCTGAATCTCAGTGTTTTCATCAGTTAAAAAGGTGGAATAGGCCACTGTAGATGGCTTATGAATTTCCTTTCAATTCAAATTCATTTGGCTTCTTAGAGAGAAATGCCCATGTGTGTTTTGCTAATTTTCTTTGTCCTTGACTGAAAACTGGTCCAGCAGCTGTCTTTTTTCAAAGGGTTAGTTGAGTAGTTTGAAATAGCACTTTGAGAAGCTTGTGCTCCTTGGCATGCAATTGTCTTCCAAGAGCCTTTAGTCTGGACAATTGAACACATTGCCTTAAGCACCTATACATATATCTGAAGTGAAAGCAGAGTGGTTACAAAGAGACTCTCTTGTACCTTTCAAAACATGTCTACTCCCTCAACCCTGCCAAAGTAACACTAAATAGCCCAATTAGGATGTTTTTACTATTTCTTTACCTTCCCAGAATCCCTTTATTTTTCACATGCCTTAGAGAACATAAAAGTAGAAGAAGCAAAGGAAACATTTGAAGAGCTAACACTCTCAGAATGTTTGATCTATAAGGGGAACAGGGAATAACCTTGCTTCCTTTTTCTAGGTGTCAATATCTGTCCAGAAAAATTGTCTCAAACAGTAAGAAAATTAGTTAAATAGTACCTAAGGTGTTTTATCAATATTGAGGGGAAGGGGGGCAGTTCATGTCTTTTTTCCTCTTCTGGTGGGAAAAGGAAGGAAGATCCTAAAATAGTTTAGAGCAGTAAAATAAATAAAGAAAACTTTCTATTTACTTCATTTTATTAAGTAAAAGAGATAGCATAGCACTTAAAAGAATAAACATTTTTTAATTGGGGAAGCATAAAGAGTATGACTTATCTATAGGTGCCACAGCGTAAGTTAAATAGTTTCCTAAGTTTGCATAAAGTCAATGGTGGTCAGGACTGCCAAACAGTCTGTGGATTTTCTTTTATATATCCTTTTTTTCTCTTATGTTCTCGTTGCTCAAAGATGAGTCAACAGAATGAGGTTATGGTATCAAAAGAGGATGCCATTTTGAGAGTCATCAGTAATAACTGGCAGCCTCATGATACTTTAAAGTCTGTAAATTGACTCATGTAGCTTATCAAGTTTGAGTCTCATGAAAACTTAAGGAGATACCATAAGTTTTTTTAATCTTACTTGAGATGTTTGAACATGACAAAAGTTAAATGACTTCCATGTGTTCAAATAAATTATCTGCTTTCCTAAATTCAAATTCTGCTATCTGTGCACTGTCTTGAATATAAGAATATTGTCTAGAATTCTGGGGAGATTGCCTCATTTTCATCTTTCATCATATCTATAATTTTGAACTCAATGGACTTTATTTTAGCAGAAAGATTTATTTTATGTATTATATACATCCATATATATATATATATATATATATATATATATATATATACATCCATATATATATATGGAAGAAAAACTATAATAATGAGGACAATTTAAAGCATATTAAGACCAGAAGAAGGCAATGTGAATACTTTCCCAGTCTAAAAAAAAAGACCAAAAAAAGTCATAGGCAATTTTGATTTCTGCTGAAATGTAAATAAAATGTTCATGAACTTTGATGCAAATATACCATTTCTAATCTCTACAGGGATTACAATACTAAGTTTATTCTGATAGTTCAGTCTCAGAATTAAAATGAAATATAAAACATTTAACAAAAGATATTTATGCAATAGTAACATGGAAAGATACCAAAAAATTATTAATTTTTGCTCACCTGAACAGAGCTACCCTCCATTCTCTACTACCTAATTTCCAATAGTAGATGATCAAATTGGCTTACTTATGTTGATTTAAATGGAAGACTATCTCTCCTGAGAAACTGCCCATATATTTGGATTTCATGCCTTATATAATTTGCAAATTAAATGAGTGATTCTGATGTAGGGAATTAAGAGCATAGATAATATTGTAATTGCATAGATAATATTGTAATTGGATACAATTTTGTAATCTTTTTGTCCTTTTCCTTGTGGGCTCTGTACTATAAAAAACACTTTCTCTTGACTTTCATTTTGACCTTGACCATGGTTTCATGTGTCATACTGAAGTACGTGCTACCTTCATCTTGAGCCTTGGGAAATGATATGTTGAATTTGAAGTTCACATCCTTTGAGACAGGAAGGACTGGTGAGTCCTTGTGTGTCTTGAGTATCAAAGAGTAACTGGAGTAAGATGCTAAGCCACTCCCCAAGTGCCTCCCTTGTCCAGCCTACTATGAAAATTCATTTAAGTGTGGGAACATAAGATAAGTTCTCTCTTTCCTTCCCCACCAGGATGGACACACTCTCTTTCTCTCTCTTACCTAGTACCATGTGCTCCCAGACTAGGCTGCTAGAGACTTATGACCTCCTTTCCTTCCTCCTTTACTCTCAAGCAAACTGGACTAAAACTTTATTATTTTTCCTTTCCTCACAACATTTAATAGCATAATCTGTAATTTGTAAACTCTTCAAGCTTGTGAAATAAATTCTGAGTTATTTCAACTCCAGGGCTAGTAATGAATTCCTTCACTTTCCCAGGTCTCAAACTTTACAGGTGACACCAATTTCTCAGGCAATAGTTCAAGTCTTAGTGTCCTAGAACCAACCAGTTTAAAGGATGATCCTGCTGACCTTTATGGAAACTTTGGGCATGTGTGGAAACTTTCTTGTTCAATGAAGCCATCTGTCACTATTCTTCAACATATTACTAGTAGATCTTGCTCATGTCACATAAGAATATAATCTAAAATGTTCAAAGACCAAAATATAATACCATATATAGCAAAATAGTAATAGTAACACTACATGGTAGTGAAAAAAATTAACAATTCAGAATTAAAGTAGATGTCTATAAATTGAAAAATGGTCAGGGAAATTAGGTCACATTAATTGAATGGTATATTATGGCATGGTGGAAAATAAAAGATTAAAGAAAAAAATTCAGGAAAATACACTTGACAATTTACTCAAAACATAAATGGACATATTCCTGCATCCAGGCACATCCCATTTATATAAATGTTCTGTCTGTTTGTTGAGGTTTGTTGAAAATCCTGAACAATTCCAATGAGATGTATACTTTAGACATTAACAAATCTGGATGTTTTTGGTTGGTTTCCTTTTTGCTTCACACACCCCCTAAAAAAATAAAAATTTAGGGACTTTATTAAAGTGTAGACATTGAACACAAAGAGAAGTACACTCAGTAGTTTTTAATGAATGCTTTTATATTTGTATTTTCTTTCTTCTTTTTTTTTAGTCTCTTTCTCTGGGAGCCTCTTCCAATTTGACCATAGATAATAAAAGATGTATAATGATATGGATAGCCATATCCCTCTTAGTAATTTTTAAGTTTTGTAAGACAAATGGGGTTAAGTGGCTTGCCCAAGGAAACACAGCTAGATAATAATTAAGTGTCTGAGACTGGATTTGAACTCAGGTACTCCTGACTCCAGGGCCAGTGCTCTATGCACTGTGCCACCTAGTTGCCCATAATTACAGAAATTTAAAAGATTAGAAGCTCTTGCAATGAGGCCCAGAATTAGATATGCTTTAAAACAGTTTCTCAGAAGAAGAGATCACTACTTCTTGAAGGCTGTGAGATGACTTGCCATAAAATATAAACCTTGAGCAAATGTTCTGTGAATGCAGATTAAAAATGAACATTAAGAAACTAAAATGAAGATTAAAATACAGTTGTTTACAATCCCCCTTTTAAGTCTCCATGGAGAGTATAAGAGGAGTTATGGTGTGTTATAGCATGCATTTATTATTATCAATGTATATTTATTTATTTTTTTGTGATTTAAGTATTTCTTTTTCTGTGAGAGAAATTAGTAGGTATCTTGCCTGCTTTGTTCCATAAATCAAGAACTTTAAAAGAAAGGATACTATTTTTACCTATTGTGAAGGTTAAACAAAAACCAAATCTAAGCATAGTTTAAGACTTTGTCCCTAAAGTACACTGACTGTACTTCTCTTTGTGTTCAATGTCTACACTTTAATAAAGTCCCTAAATTTTTATTTTTTTAGTGGGGTTGTGAAGCAAAAAAGGAAACCAACCAAAAACCTCCAGTATGAGCATAATGAGATAGAAAGTGATGAAAGAACTTAGTAAAGTAGTTTAGAGCTAAAGATTCTTTAGGAGTAAACAGTCCACATGAGTCAAGAATTGTAGCACATTTTTGGTTTAGAGATCACCAATCCTTTGACTGTATGGGCTATTAAATAATGCAAGAATTAGAAGTACTAATGGAAAATTAAGAAAGCAAGACAACAACAACAAACACACACACACACACATACACATGCATATGTAGACATGAGTGTATATCATGTTTCCTGAGGTACAAGACACAACCTTTTTTGAAAAAAATTAGGACTTAAAAACTGGGAGTATCTTATACAGTGATTGTAGATTTTTTCATTGCATTTCCCACCTTTTCATGCTCTTAGTCTTAGTGCTTATTGTTGCACATTTGCTACCAGTATATTATGTTATGTTTTTCCACATTAGGCCCAGAAATGGCTCAGAAAGGATATTTGTATGGGTGGAATTCAAATTCAAAGTGATCCGGTTGGCAAAAGTGAATGGAAATGGTGCTGCTGAACATCAATTTGGTCTTCTTCCAACTGAGAAAACAATGAAAGACTGACTATTTGAAGAAGAAAACCTACCAAAAACTCCATGGCAAAGAAGGTCATGAGAGACAAGTGAGTAAAATAACCTGATTTAGAGAGGGAATTGAAGAAATGGATTGAAAAGCAAAAGGCCATTGGAATTCCTTTTCTATAAAGATAGTTCATCAGGAGGCAAGAAGAATTGCTGATGAAAAATAAAAGTTACTGATTTCAAAGGAGGGTACAATCGGTGCTTCAGGTTCATGAAACAGAATGGATTAAGTTTGTGTCCATGAATCAGACTTGCTCAAAAGTTACTTGAAAGCTATGAGCAGAAGATCTTTGAATTTCATACTGAATAAAACTTGAGTTTAATATGTTTATGTAGTACTATTTTTTCAAATTTTGGGCCTCCAAATTAAGATGCTTCTTATACATGGGGAAATATGATACCTACATATATATAAAAAAATATACATATATATATATATGCATGCACACACAGATATATATATATATGTATATAATATGCTCACTGTAATGAATATTACTGAACTAAAAAAGGATATAATAAAGCACATTGCTTGGGGATTAAAATGGCCATAATCAATCATAAAGAAGACATAAATTTCTTAAATTTTTATTAAATTTTATCAATCATATTCAAAGACAGCTTTCAACATTAATTTTTATAAAATTTTGTCACTCCCATGTTAATCTCCCTCAATGCTAGGATATCAATTAATATGTTAAAGTTTGTACATATACAATCAATCATGTTACACAAATTTCCATATTTGTCACACTATGAAAGAAGAATCAGAACAAAGGTAAAAAAACACAAGAAGAAAAATGTGAAAAACAAATTTATAAAGGGGAATATAGTATGCTTGGATCTGCCGTTAGATACATAGATCTTTTTTTTGGATATAGATATTGCAATCCATCCATTATACATCTATCACAGGTACTGATTGCCATTTTGTGAGAGTAAGTAAATCTATTAAAGATGATCATAATACATTGTCGCTGTTAAAATATGCAATATTCTCTGGGTTCTGTTCATTTCACTCAGCATCAGTTCATGCATGTTTTTTTTAACTTTCTTTGAAATTTTATTTATTTATTTTCATCCATTTGTACATATATGTTTCCAAGTTACAAAGTTTCCCTCCACCTTCCCTTCCCACCCTCCTCCCCTCAGTTGGGAAGAGTAAGGTTAGCATTTTGCAAACATATTTTGTCAAATATAATTACAAATTAGTAATTTTTGGCATGAGGATTTAGGATTAAAGGAAAGAGACACATAAGAGATATTTTTTATAAAGTGTTCATTATTTATTAGGGATGTTTTGTTTTGTTTTGTTTTGTTTTTCATCCTCTGCTTGGGGATAATATAGTATATAATCTGTCAAATACATTTGTCCTAACTCTCTGGACTGCTGAGAGTGTTGCTTCCATGAAGGTTTCACCTCATAATCTTGATGTGCAGTGGGTTTCTTGGCTCTACTCTCTCCACTCAGGATCAGATCCCATAACTCATTCCATACTTCTCTAGAATCTGAACATTTATTGTTTCTTATAGAAAAATAATATTCCATAGTATCATGTACCATAACTTGTTTAGCCATTCCCCAATTGATGGGTATCCCCTCAATTTCCAATTCTTTGCCACTAGAAAAAGAGCTACTATGAATATTTTGGAACATGTAGGACTTTTTACATGTTTTACAGTTTCTTCTGGATATAGTTCTAGAACAGGAATTGCTGGATCAAAGGCTATGAAAAGTTTAATTGCACTTTGGGAATAATTCCACATTGCTCTCCAGAAAGGTTGGATCTATTTAAACTCCAACAGCAATGCATCAGTGTCTCACCCCTCCTACAACCTCTCCAACATGGATCATTGTTCCTTTATCTCATCTTGGGAAGTCTAATGGGTGTTTGATGATACATTATTGTTGTTTTAATTTAAGTTTCTCTAATCAATACTGATTTGACATATTTTGTCATATGCTTATATATAGCTTTAGTTTTTTCATTCAAATACTGTTTCTATCCTTTGACCATTTATCAATTGGGGAATGACTTGTGACCTTATAAATTTGATCAAATTCTCTACATTTTTTAGAAATGAGTGCTTTATCAGAACTCCTGCTTGTGGAAATTGTTTCTCAATTTTTGCTTTTCTTCTAATTTTGACAGCATTGATTTTACTAG
This sequence comes from Macrotis lagotis, assembly GCF_037893015.1. NCBI lineage: Eukaryota > Metazoa > Chordata > Mammalia > Peramelemorphia > Peramelidae > Macrotis > Macrotis lagotis. Next base: position 135,466,260 of record NC_133658.1, read on the forward strand.
TGCAAAATCTTTTTAATTTAATATAGTTAAAATCATTCATTATGCAGTTTATAATGTGCTCTAATTCTTGTTTCGTCATAAGTGTATCCCTTTACCATAGATGAGAAAGATAGAATATTATTGGTCTATTAATATAGCTATATTATCACTCTTTATGTCTATATCCTAGACCCATTTTGATCTTATTTTCGTATAGGGCATGAGATGTGGATTTATGCCTGTGTTTTGCTATACTATTTTTCAGTTTTTCCAATAATTTTTGTCAAATTGTGAGTTCTTTTCCCAGAGGTTGATGTCTTTGGGTTTGTCAAATAGTAGATTGCTGTAGTCATTTACTGCTTTTTCTTTTTAACCTATTGTAATCCACTGATCCATTGCTTTATTTCTTAACCAGTACCAGGCAGTTTTGATGACTGCTGCTTTATAGGATAGTTTTTGATCTGTCAGAGCTAGGTCAAATTCCTTTAGATTTTTTTCATCAATTACTTGCTATTCTTGCCCTTTTGTTACTCCAGATAAATTTTATTAATATTATAGTTTGGTAAAGTATTTATATGGTAGGTTGATTGGTATGGCACTGAATAAATAACTTAATATGGGTAGAATTGTCATTTTAATTATACTAGCTCCTCCTAGCCATGAGCATTTGACATTTTTCCAATTATTTAGAACTGACTTTATTTGGGTGAGGAGAGTTTGATAATTGTGTTCATATAATTTCTGAGTAGATTCCCAACTATTTAATGTTATCTAAATTTATTTTAAATGAGGAAGAAATTAAAGAGATAATTCAAAACTACTTTGCCAGACTGTATGTCAATAAATGGGACAAGTTTGGTGAAATAGATGAATATTTACAAAAATACAAACTGCCCAGATTAACAGAAGAGGAAATAAATAACTTAAAGAACCCCATTACAGACAAAGAAATTGAAGAAACCATCAATAAACTCCCTAAGAAAAAGTTGACAATTGCTTCTCAGGATATAGGTGGTATTCTCCATTGTAGAGAGCCCCAAATCATCCCTGATTCTTGCACTGATGGAATGAGCGAGTCCATCCAGGTTGATCATTGCCCCCCATGTTGCTGTTAGGGTGTACAGAGTTTTTCTGGTTCTACTCATTTCACTCAGAAGCAATTCATGAAAATCCCTCCAGGCTTCCCTGAATTCCCATCCCTCCTGTTTCTAATAGAACAATAGTGTTCCATGACATACATATGCCACAGTTTGCCAAGCCATTCCCCAATTGAAGGACATGTACTTAATTTAAAATTCTTTGCCACCACAAACAAGGCTATTATGAATATTTTTGTACAAGTGATGCTTTTACTTTTTTCATGATTTCTTCAGGGTGTAGACCTAGCAGTGCTATAGCTGGATCAAAGGGTATACACATTTTTGTTGTCCTTTGAGCGAAATTCCAAATTGCTCTCCAGAAAGGTTGGATGGGTTCACAGTTCCACCAGCAATGTATTAGTGTCCCAGATTTCTGACATCCCTTCCAACATTGGTGAGTGTCCTTTCTGCTCCAATTGGATAGTCTGAGAGGTGTGAAATAGTACCTCAGAGATGCTTTAATTTGCATTCTCTCTAATAATTACTGATTTAGAGCAGTCTTTCATATCACTATGGATCACTTTGATTTCCTCCTCCTGTAACTTGCCTTTGCATATCCTTTGACCATTTGTTGATTGAGAATGGCTTTTTTCTTTTAAAAATTTGACTCAGTTCTCTGTATATTGTAGAAATGAGTCCTTTATCAGAAGTACTACTTGCAGAACATATTTCCCAATATACTACATTTTTTTGATCTTGTTACAGTGGTTGTGTATGTGCAAAATCTTTTTTTTAATTTAATGTAATAGGAATTATCTAGTTTGTTTTCAATTATTTTCCCCATCTCTTCCTTGGTCATAAACTGTTGCTGTTTCCATAGATCTGACAGGTAAACTATTCCTTCATCTCTTAGACTGCTTATAATATTATTTTTTATGTCTAAATCCTGTATCCATTTTGATCTTATCTTGGTATAGGGTGTGAAATGTTGGTCTAATCCAATTTTCCTGCAATAATAACTTCGAGTTTTCCCAGTAGTTTTTATTGCAGAGAGAATTTTTATCCTAATAGTTAGACTCTTTGGGTTTATCAAACAGCAGTTTACTTTAGTCAATTACTGCTATTGCACATAGTCTATTCCAGTTATCTAATGACTCTTTTTCTTAGCCAATACCAGACAGTTTTGATGACTGATGCCTTATAATCAAATTTTAGATCTGATAGGGCTAAGCCACCTTCTATTGCATTTATTTCACTAAATCCATGGAAATTTTTTACTTCATTTTTCACCGTATGTAATTACCTACAATTTTTTCTAACACATTGAAGTATTTTTTTTAAATTTTGATTGGTAGGGCAATAAATAGTTTAATTTTTGTAGAATTGTCATTTTTATTATATTAGCTCCATCTATCCATGAACAGTTATTAATTGCCCAGTTATTTAAATCTGATTTTCATTATGTAAGAAGTATTTTGTCATTATTTTCAAAAAGTGTCTAAGTCTGTCTTGGCAAGTAGTACTCCCAAGTATTTTTATATTTGTCTGAGGTTACTTTGAATGGGATTTCTTTTTCTAGCTCTCATATATAGAAAATGTTGAGGATTTATGAGGGTTTATACTATATCTTGCGACATTGTTAAAGCTGCTAATTGTATCTAGCAGGTTTTTAAATGATTTTTATACCATCATGTCATCTGCAAAGATTGAGAGTCTTGTCTCTTCCTTACCAATTCTAATTCCTGGTTAAGTATCAGCACCAAATTTGTGTAATAGAAAGAGTTAGGCAGAGTTCTGTCTTCACCTATTTTCCAAAGCCTTTATATAGAATTGGATGAGGTTGTTCCTTAAATGTTTGATAGAATTCACTTGTGAATACATCTGGTCCTGGAGATTTTTCTTAGGGCATTCAAAAATGACTTCTTGAATTTCTTTATCTGAGAAATGGTTATTTAGCTATTTAATTTCCTCTTCATTTATCCTGGGCAGCATTTGTTTTTGTAAATATTCCTCCATTTCACTTACATTATCAAATTTATAGTCATGGATTTGGGCTGAATAATTATGAATTATTGATTTAATTTCCTCCTCATTGGTTGTGAGTTCACCATTTTCCATTTATGAAATTAGCAATTTGGTTTTCTTCTTTTTTTAATCAAATTAACCAATGGTTTATTGGTTTTCTTACAAAACTAAATCTTGGTTTTTTATTAGTTCAATAGTTTTCTTGCTTTCAATCTTATTAATTTCTCCTTTAATTTTTAGAATTTCTAATTTGGTATGTAATTGGAGTTTTATAATTTGTTTTCTAAATTTTTAGTTACATGTTTTGTTCATTGATTTCGTATTTCTTTAATTTATTCGTGTAAGTATTTAAAGACATAGTATATACCCTGACAGCTGCATTGGCTGTACCCTGTAAGTTTTAGTATGTTGGTTCAATATTGTCATTATCTAGGATGAAATAATTAAATCTTTGTATACTTTTTTGTTTGATCCACTCATTCTTCAAAATGGCAATTTTTAGTTGCCAATTAGTTTTGGGTCTATATCTCCCTGACCCAATATTGCATCTGATTTTAATTGCATCATGGTCTCAGAAAGATGTATTCACTTTTTCTTCATTGTGCAATTGATTATTAGCTTTCTATGCCCTAGAATATGGTTAATTTTTGTATAAGTACCATGTACTGCAGAAAAAAAAATTATATTCCTTTCTATCCCCCTTCAACTTCCTCCATAGGTCTTTCATGTCTAGATTTTCTAACTATCTATTTACCTCCTTAACTTCTTTATTGTTTCTTTTATGATTAAATTTATCTAAATTTGAGGGAGGTTGAGGTCTCCCACCATTAGAGTTTTACACTCTATGTCTTCCTGTAACTTCTGTAACTTCTCTAAGAATTTGTATGCTATACCATTTGGTGCATACATATTTTAGTATTGAAATTAATTTACTGTCTATGGTACCTTTAAGGAGGATCTAGTTTCCTTCCTTATATCTTTTAACAAAATCTATTTTTGCAGCTAATTTGTCTGACATAAGGATCTCTATTCCTGCTTTTTTCACTTCAGCTGAAGCAAAATATATTTTATTCCTGCCTTTTACCTCTATTCTATATGTATCTCTCTGCTTCAAATGAGTTTCTTATAAAGAGCATATTGTAGTATCTGGTTTTTAATCCAGTCTGTTATTCTCTTACATTTTAAAGCAGAGTTCATCCCATTCACAGTCAAGAGTATATTAATTACTCCTTATTGTTCCCTGATGTCAGGACAGTTTTCCGTCATTAAATCCTGTAATATCAAGACCAGGCTTTTTCTTTCTCTTCAATGTTTTCAAGAAGCCCAATGATTCTTAGTGTGTCTCTCCTGTTTCTATTCACAAGGTCAGTGGTTTTGCCAATGAGGTAATTGATATTTTCTTATTTTTTGATTTTTTGATTTTGTTTAACTGATTCTTGTTGTCTCATGACATTATTATTTTCCATAGACGCCATTTTTTTAGAGAAGAATTTTCTTCATTTACCTTTTGCAACTCCTTTTCCAATTGGTAAATTCTATTTTTTTTTTATTTTTGAAAGAGTTTTTCATTGGACCAGTTGAGGTTTTGAGAGAATTGTTTTCTTTTTGCATTTGCCCAATTTTATTTTCATAGGATTTATTTTTCTTGTTGCAAGGTGTTAATCTTCTCTAGGGTTTCTTTTCCCAAACTTTCCATTTGAGTTTTATACTCCTTCCTGATTTCTGCAAGGAAGTCTTTCTGGGCCAGAGACCAAATCATATTCTCCTCAGAGGTTCTAGATTTCTCAGAATTAGGGCCTTTACCTTCTATCAATTTTTCTATGCCCCCCCTTTCTGCTGGTCATTCTTCATTTTCCTAAGATCTTGTATTGGGGGTGGGGCTGCTTCACAGAGGTTTGGTTTTGGGATCCCCAGAGACTTTACTCATTGTGTTTAATACATCCAAGTGGACTGGCCAGTGGGGAGTATTGATTGCTTTCTCTGGGATGTCTGTGACCTTGATTTGAGGCCCTCTCCCTTAGTCTGGAGGTCTGTGAGCAATCCTACTGTCTCCCTTTATCCTTGAACAATATGGGCTATGCCCTGGGTGGGGGTAATTACTTTCCCTACTCACAACTGAGGCAGTTCTGCTGCCTGGGGGGTGAGGTTGGTTGTTACTGTGTTTGTTCTGGGAAGAGGGTTCTGCTGAAATGAAGGTACTGAGTCTGAGGTCCTTTAGATCAGAGGAGCCCCATCAAATTGATGTCTGCACCTCTCCACATAGCCCCAGACCACCTGTCCCACAGGCAACACCTCCCCACACCAGTTGGCTCTTGAACCACAGCTCCCATTGTCAATGCCTCCGCAGCTGATCCTAGGCTAGTGCATCTCTCTCTCCTACCAGCACTGTATCTGCTTTTTTGTACCCGGCTCACCTCCGAATCTGCAAAGACAAATTTAGAGATAGATGTTCTTCTCCCAGCTTCTTTTTCTGGGTTTGTTGATCAGATTTCTATTAATAGGTTTCTTTCATATTATTTCTGAGAAGTCAGGAGACCTTAGCACAGTGCCTGTCTTCTCTCCATCATCTTGGCTGGAAGTCTAAATGTAATTTTTATTGCATCAGGATCTGAGAAGTGTGTATTTAGTATTTCTGCCTTTCTGCATTTGATTTTAATGTTTTTGTGCACTAGTACATGTTCAGTGTTGGTGAAGATAACACTTCCTGCTGAAAAAGGTATATTATTTTCTATCCCCATTAAGTTTTCTCCAGAGGTCTATCATATCTAAATTTTAAAAGATTTCATCCACATTCTTAACTTCCTTCTTGTTTATTTTGTTGTTATATTTATCTAGTTCTGAGAGGGAGGTTGAGGTCTCCCATTTTTAATGTTTTACTGTCAATTTCTCCTTATAATTCACTCATTTTTTCCTCTGGGAATCTGGACACTATCCCCCTAAGTGCATACATGTTTAGCAATGATATAGCTACATTTGCTATTGTGCCTTTTAAAAGATGTAGTTTCCTTACTTATCCTTTTTAATGAGAATAATTTTTGCTTTTACTTTGAGATTAGAACAACTACCTCAGAATTTTACTTTTGCTGAGGCATAATGTATTTTGCTCCAACCTTTTAACTTTACCTGTGTGTATCTTTCTGCTTCAAATGTGTTTCTTGTAAACAACATATTTTAGGATTCTGGTTTTTTAATCTATTCTGCTATCAGTTTCTGTTTTATGGGACAGTTCATTCCATTCACATTCACAGTTAAGATTACTGATTCTGTTTTTCCCTCTATGCTATCTTTCTCCATTTATGTTTGTCTCTTTCCTTTTTCCTTATTCCTCTTAAGCAATGTTTTATTACCTTTCTATTTTGATTTATCTTTTAAAACTTTAAATTTCAGTTTATTTTCATTTATCCCTTCCCTTTTATTTTATCAGTCAATTCTTCCTTTATCTTCCCCTTTCCCAGTCCCCCCCCTTTCCCTGTATATAAAGTTAGATTTTTAAACCCAGGTGGGAATGTATCTTATTCCATCACTAGGTTAAATCTATTGAATAGAATTTACACAGTATGCAGATTCTTCCATCTTTCCCTCTGAACTGATAAATCTCTGTGCCTTGGTTTTCTAATATGCTTAATAAGTTCCTATTGTTATCAATATATCACACCCTGCTTACTTGTTTCATAAGCAACATTGACTCAACTTGCATCAAATTATAATTATAATCACTTCTTTTTACCTTACCCCCTTTTCAAATATTCTTCAAGTAATCACAATCCTTTTCAAAGCCAAAGTATCCTCCAATGCCATATCATTTCTTAAACTACTGGTGACACCTCTCCCCTGGCACATTTTCTTTCCCACTTTATCTGCCCACCTCCAACTCAAAGTACTTAACAGCTTGTTACATGGACCAAGCCCCTTTGTCTCTTCTACCTAAACCTCCCCACCTAAACACACAGGGTATTTAACCCCTTGTTAAGCAAAGCATTCTGACTGAATTAACTGAAGCTATCTTGAATATCTCTAAGTACTGGGAGGCTCTGGAGGTGTCACTGAGAACTTTCCAAATGACTCTAAAGTAATAGAGAAGCTCTCTCAGGTCCTTGCAGCTGATGATGCATTCACTAGACAAGGTGCTTTGCACCTTGTGATTAAAGCCAGTCAGAGTGTAATGAGATACTTAAGTTAAAGTTGACACTGATGCTTTTTTCAGGGGTTTTAAATCAAACTTAGTGATAAGACCTTGGACCTCTTCAATGACCTGGACCTCTTCAATTGAGAAACAAGATTCTAATAAACCTAAATCCCTTAGGTTCATTCTCTTCAATTATATTATACCCGCTAATTATCTCTAGAGAAGTAAAATTCTAATGAATTAAAATTATTATATCTCTCCCTTTTATGGACTAACATGTGTTTAAAACAGTTTTTTTATTCAGACACCTATTTCATTTGCCTTTTTATTAATGTAATTCTTCAATTGTACATTTGACAATGGAATTGTCTATTCAGTTTTGGTTTTTGTGTCAGCAAATTCTGGAAATCATCTATTTCATTGAACATCCATCTTTTTCCCTGATGATATTTGCATAATTTTGTAGGGTAGTACATTCTGGATTGCAATCCCAGGTCCTTAGTTCTACAAAATATGTCATTGCAGTTCTTTTGATCCCTTCAGTGTTGAGGCTGATGTTACTCTAATTGTGTTTCCTTTTGTATTTGAATTGCTTCCTTTTTTCTGTATGAAATATTCTCTCTTTAATGTGAGGGTGCCAGAATTTGGCTATTACAGTCCTTGTTGTGTTTATCCTGGGGTCCTTTTCTGGAGGTGTTCTGTTGATTCTTTTAATTGTTATATTGTGATCTTTTTTCTGATAGATTGGGACAGTTTTCACTTATAATTTCCTGCATGATGACCTCCAGCTTCTTCTGTTGGTCCAGGCATTCTAGTAGTCAAATGATTTGTAGATTATCTTTTCTGGGTCTGTTTTCCAGGTCATTCATGTTCCCTAGAAGGTACTTTAGATTTTCTTCAATTTTTTTCAGCCTTTTTATTTTGTTTGATGGAATCTTGTCATCTTGTGGATTCATGGGTTTCTAACTGTTCAATTCTTGTTTTTAGGAATTTATTTTCTTCAATTACCTTTTGTGCTTCCTTTTTAAAGCTGTTGAATTCTCTGGTCAACTTTTCACAATTTTCCTGCATGACTTTCATTTTCTTTTTCCATTTTTCTTCCTCCTCTCTTCTTTGGTGTTTAAATTATTTTTTTATTCTCTTTGATGACGTTTTGTATTTGACTACCATTTGTAGACTATTTTGATACTTCTCCTGTGAGTGATGTTTCATAATTTTCTTCTTCAGACATGGCATTGAAGCATTTTTCTATAGTAAGCACTATTTTAGAATTTTTTCTGCTCATCTTTATTGTTGTAGTTCTGCTGTTGAGGGATATGGAGTATAGATCCAAGCTTTTATTTTGCTGGGCCTGAGGTATGGTCCCTGGATTGTTATTGGCCAAGATGTTGCCTATTCAGCTCAGACCTTGCCTTTGCAGAAATTTTATTTTTTTCCCTCCTCCTTTATGTGCAGGTTCTGACTTAACAGTGGATTGTTCTAGACCCAGTCCTGTCAGGATTCAAACTTTCTTTAGGGTTAGGATCATCCTCAGCTTGCTATCTAGCTGCCTGGACCTCTGTTATGATTAGGCTGTTGGGACCTAGATCACATTATGGCTAAAAGTCTCCTGCTGGCTTTCCCACTCTCCTGACTCCTGGACTTTTCTTTCCCTTTTCACCAAAGACACAGACATTCATTTAAGATCCTCCATGATGTCTGCAATTGAAAACTTCTTTGAATCATTTCTTTTTCTTGGTGGAATCTGTAGTATGAGTTTCAGAGTAGAGGCTTCTTGTATCTTTGTTAGGGAAAGTCTGAGTAAGCTTGTTATCTTTGCACCATGAAATTGGCTCTGCCCCAAAAGTCATTTCATGTAAGACTTACAAGATTTTTCTGAAATCTGTCTGCTGATCATTTCTTATAGAGCAAAACATGCCATTATAATTATATACCAATACTTGTTCATCCATTCCAATTGTTTGTCACTAGAAAAACAGTTGTTATGAATATTCTTGTACATTAGGTTCTGACCCTCCCTTTTTTAAAAATCTCTTTGTGATAGAGACCTGGAATGTGTAATATAGCTGGATAAACAGGTATTCACAGATTTTTTAAGTGTTTTTTTTTTGCAAGGCAGTGGGGTTAAGTGGCTTGCCCAAGGCCACACGGCTAGTTAATTATTAAGTGTCTGAGTCTAGATTTGAACTCAGGTACTCCTGACTCCAGGTCCAGTGCTCTAGCCACTGTGAAACCTAGCCGCCTATGCCTTTTGGACATAGTTGCAAATTGTTCTCCAGAATGTGTGGATCTTTTCAGAACTCCACTAACATACATCAGTCTACCAGTTTTCTCACATCCTTTCCAACATTGATCATTTACCCTTTCTATCATATTAGTGCCTCTTTATACTATACAAATTGTTTTATTTTCATTGCTCTAATTATATCATAGAGCATTTTTCATGTCTCTAGATAGTTTTAATTTCTTCTTCTGAAAGATTACTGTTTGTATTGTTAATTGAGAAGTGACTTGCATTTTATAAATTTGAATCAGTTCTCTATATTTCAGAAGTGAGGCCTTTATCAGAACCATTGTTTGTAAAAATTGTGTCCCAGCTTTCTGCTTCTCTTCTAATTTTGGTTGTATTCATTTATTTGTTCAAAACTTTCCAATCTAATGTAATAAAAAATAATCCACTTTTTATTGCATAATGTGCTCTATTTTTATTTGACCATAAATTTTCCTTCTCTCCATAAGTCTGAGAGTTAAATGATTCCTTATTCTTTTAAATGACTTATAGTATCATTTTTCAATATCTAATGCATGTTTACTCCTTTGTATGTGGTCTGAGATGTGTGTCTATGCTTGGTTTTTTGTCATACTATTTTCCAGTTTTCTCAGAAGGTTTTGTCAAAAGCTTGGTTCTTCACCGAATAACTAAAGTCTCTGTATTTACCAAACAGTAGATTAGTATATTTATTTATTTATTATTGTGTCTTGTAAGCCTAAACATTACACTGATCTACCACTCCATTTTTCAGTCAATATCAAATAGCTTTGATAACTACTGCTTTATAATATGGCTTTAGATCTGGTAAGGCTAGACCACCTTCCTTTCCATATTTTTCATCAATTCACTTAATAATCTTGATCATTTGTTCTTCCAGTTAAAATTTAGCATCATTTTCTGCCATTATTAAATAAATTTTTAGTAGTTTGATTGGCATGGCACTAAAGAACTAGATCAATTTAGCTTAAATTTCCTTTTGTATTTTAATAGCTTGACCTAACCATGAGCAACTGATAATTTTTGTCTGTTTGGTTCTGAATTAATTTGTGTGAGAAGTGTTTTCTTAGATATTTTTCTAAAGTACCTGGCTTTGTTTTGGCACGTAGATTACCAAATAGTTTATATTGTCTATAGTCGTTTTGAGAGTAATTTCTTTCTATCTCTTGCTCCTAGAAATGCTAATATTTACATGAGTTTATTTTAAATTCTGCAACTTGCTAAAGTTGTTAATTATTTCTAGCAGTTTTTAGCATATTCTCTAGAATTCTCTAATTTTACCATAATATATCTGCAAAGAGTGAAAATTTTGTTTCCTCATTGACTACTCTAATTTTTTCAATTTTTTCTTCTCGTACTGCTAAAGGTGGGATTTCTAGTATAATGCTAAATAACAGAAGAGATAATGTCATACTTGTTTATCCCAGATCTTTTTTGAATTGATATTTAATTTTATTTTTCCAATTACATGGACAGGAATATTTACAAGGTACATAATATCCTTCCACCCACCCTTCCCACCATCCTCCTCTCAGCCGTGATGTAACTACACGTTTGTGTTGAACATGTTTATAGATTTTTCTTTGTCTTTATGAGGAATTAGAATCAAGGGAAAAGAAACAAAACCATGGTAAGGAAAGAAAACCATGAGAAATTTTTTAAAAAATGTGAATGCTGTGTTCATTCAGATTCCATATGAGGAATTAGGATTAATGGAAAGAGATACCTAAGAAATAATTTTTATGAAATGTTCATCAGATTCTGAAGGGTTGTTTTATTCTGTGTGTTTTGTTTTGTTTTGTTTTTCTTCCTTTAGATGGGAATAACATAGTCCATAGCCAGTCTAATACAGTTGCCCTAACTCTCTGAACTGCTGATGGGCATTGCTTCAATTTCCAATTCTTTGGCACTAGAAAAAAGACTGTAATGAATATTTTGGAACATGTAGGACTTTCCTCTCTTTTTAAAGTTTCTTCTGGATATAGACCTAGAATTGGAATTTCTGGGTCAAAGGGTATGAAAAGTTTTATTTCTTTTTGCGCATGGTTTCATACTGTTCTCCAGAAAGGTTGGATACATTCACAACTTCCCCAGCAGTGCATCAATGTCCCAATCCTCCCACAAGCTCTCCAACATTGATCATTTCCCCATTTTCTCATCTTGGCTAATCTGAATGGTGTAAGATGATACCTTATTGTTTTTTTTTTAATTTGCATTTCTCTAATCAGTAATGATTTGGAGCATTTTTCACATGATTATATTTAGCTTAAACTGCTTCATTAGAAAACTGTCTGTTCATATCCTTTGATCATTTATCAAATATGGAATTCATATAGTGTAGCTTGTTCAACCATTCCCCAACTGATGGGCATCCCCTTAATTTCCAAATCTTTGTCACTACAAAAAGTTGCTATGAATATTTCAGAAACTGTAGACTTTTCTCATTTTTTTATGATTTCTTTTTGATATACGCCTAGTACTGTATTGCTGGGCCAAAGGGTATGATTAGTTTTATTGCTCTTTGGGAAGTTACATATTGCTTTTCAGAATTTTTGAATCAGTTCATAACCCCACCAACAATGTACTAATGTTCCCATCCTTCAACAACCTCTCCAATATTGATCACTTTCCCTTTATGTCATCCTCATTGATCTGCAAGATGTGATGTGGAACCTCACAGTTGTTTTAATTCCATTTTTCTAATCAGTAATGATTTGGATAAAGTTTTTAAATGTTTATATAGAGAATTTTTTATGTCTTGTGAGTATTTATCATTTGGGGAGTAACTTCTAACCTTGATGCAAGGCAGCAAGGTGACAGAGAAGATAGAGCACTGTCCCTGGGGTCAGGAGGACCTGAATTCAAATCTGATTTCAGACGCTTAATAATTACCTAGCTGTGTGGCCTTGGGAAAGTCACTTAAACCCCATTTTCTTGCAATAAAATTAAAATAAAATATTTTGATGCAATTCTCTATTTTAGGCATTAAAATGTTTTATTTTAATTTTAATTATAATATATTTAATTATATTATATTATTAAATTATATTATAATGTATTATAATATAATATATTATAATAATATTTAATTATAATATATAATTTTAATTATAAAATTATAAAAATTTTAATTATAAAAATCCTTTCCCAACTTTCTTTTTTTTTCCCTTCTAATCTTGGCAGCAATGATTTTATTAGTGCAAAAACCATTTAATTTAATATTGTCAAGTTCATCCATTTTCCAATTTATAATGTACTTTATTTCTTACTTAGTCATAATTTCTCCCCTTTCCATAGATTTGACAGATAAAAGTATTTCTTGGTCTGTTAATTGGTCTATGATATCACTCTTTATGTTGAAAACTTGTATGCATTTTGAACTTTTTTCAGTTTAGGTTAAGAGATGTGGATCTATGTCTAGTTTCTGTCATACTGTTTTCCAGTTTTCCCTATAATTTTTGTCATATAGTGAGTTTTTAACCCAAAAATTAATGTCTTTGGGTTTGACAACAAGTAGATTACTGTAGTATACTGTTTCTTTTGAACCAATCCTAATCCACTGATCCATTTCTCTATTTTTTAGCTGTACCAGGAAGTACTTTAGAGAATTATTGTAGATCTGGTAGAGCTAGATCACTTTTCTTTCTATTTTTTATTATCAATTCCCTTAAAATTTTTAAACTTTTATATCTCCATATGAATTTTCTTTCTATTTTTTAGTTCAGTAGCATAGTTATTTAGTATTTGATTTGAATGTAACTGAATAAGTTATTTAATTTGGTTAGAATTATCATTTTTATGATAGTAACTTGTACTAACCATGAGTAATTCACTGTATTTCCTTCCATCTATTCCTCCCCACTCTCATTTATTTTATTCTCTTTCTCCTTTCACTTCATCCCTCCTCAAAAATTTGTTGTGTGACACTCAAGTCGCACAGCAGTTAGCATTGGAGCCAGAAAGACCTGGATCCAATTCTAGGTTCACACATCCAAGAACCACACAGTCATGCAACCCAACCCCATGGCCTTACCAAAAAAAAAGTGTGCTGTAGCTGATTACTTTCCCTCACAATGGTCCCTCTCCCCACCTTTTCTACCCCTGACCCTTCCTCCCATCCCCTTCCTTTCCTTTTTCTTCTAGGAAAAGATAGGTTCTATATTCTATTGATTGCATATATTGTTTTCTCTCTGAGACATTTCCAATGAGAATGAAGGCTCATTCATTTCCCCCTCATCTTCTCCCCTTCCACTCCATTTGAAAAAGCTTTTATTTGACTTTTTTAAGTATTTGCAAGGCAACGGGGTTAAGAGTGGCTTGCCCAAGGCCACACAGCTAGGTAATTATTAAGTTTTTGAGGCCAGATTTGAACTCAGGTAGTCCTGACTCCACTGTGCTACTTAGCTGCTCCTTCTTGACTCTTTTTAATGAAATATCTTAGCCTGCTCTAACTCTCCTTTCCCTTTATCTTAGTACATTGCTTTTTTTACCTTTTGACTTCATCTTTATAATATAATATACCTTCATATTCATCTCTTTCCTGTACCTTGTCTATATGTGCTCCTTGTAAGTGCTTGAATAAATGAGAAAGTTCATGAGTTATTAGCTATCTTCTTGCCTTGCAGGAATGCAAGCAGTTCAGCATCATTATATCCCTCAAAATTTGTCTTTTCCACACACCCTCTATGCTATACCTGAGTCCTGTACTTGGAAATCAACTTTTTTTTCAACTGTGTTTTTTTTTTCAACAGAAAATTTTTAAAATTTTGAAATTCTCCTATCATTGAATAACCATCTTTTCCCCTGAGAGAGGGTGTTCAGTTTTGCTGGAAAGTTGATTGTTTCTGAGTGTTTGCAATATTTTTCTCTTATACTTGGAATTTCTGGAATTTGGCTATAATATTTCTGAGAGTTTTTTTTTGGGGGGGGGAGAATCTCCTTCAGGAGGTGATTGATAGATTCTTTGATTTCTATTTCACCCTCTCTTCTAGGATATCAGGGCAATTTTCCTGGAGAAATTTTCTAAAAATGAAGCCATGTTTTTTTTTTTTTCCTGGTCATGACTTTCAGGTAGTTCAGCTTTACCAACAATTCATTAGGTTCTCAGAAATCAGACATCCCTTCCTACATTAATATTGGCATTTCTGGTCTGAGAGGTATGAGGTGACACCACAGAAACACTTTAATTTGCTTTTATGCTATAAGTAATGATTTAGAGTATTTTTTCCATGACTATGGATCTCTTTGATCCCCTCATCTGTAAATTGCCTTTACATAACCTTTGACTATTTCTCATTTGAGGAATGATTTTTTTTTAATTTGACTCAGTTCTTTGTATATTTTAGAAATGAGTCCACTGTCAGAAATGCTAGTTGAAAAGAGTGTTTCCCAGTTTCTTACATTTCTTTTGATCTTGGTTACAATGATTTTGTCTGTTCTGCCTTCATTCTTACTGGTTTAAGTATCAGCACCATATTGGTGTCATAAAAGGAATTTGATGGAACTCCTATTTTTTTTAAATAATTTATGTAAAATTGGAATTAATTACTTCTAAAAGCTTGGTGAATTCACTTGTAAATACATCTGAAGTTGGAGATATATGATTAGAGAGTTTATTAATGGTTTCTTTTGTTTTTTTTTTCTGAAACAGTTATTTTATTTCCTCCTATATTAATCTGGGAAGTTTGAATTTTTGTAAATATTCATGCATTTCATTCAGATTATCAAATTTATTGGCATAAGGTTGGACAAAATATCTCAGAACTATCACTTTAATCTCCTCCTCATTGGCAATGAGTTCACCCTATTCATTTTCGACACTGATAATTTGGTTTACTCCTATATTTTTTTAAATCAGATTACCCAGATTTATCAATTTTATTGTTTTCTTCTTAAAATCCACTTTTAACTTTATTTATATGTATTTATATGTATATGTATTTGTATGTATATGTATGTATATTTATATGTATAGTTGTATGTATATGTATAGTTGCATATATATATGTGTGTGTATGTGTGTGTGTGTATAGTGTCCTTGCTTTCAATTTTATTCAATTCTCATTTGATTTTCAGAATTTCTAGTTTGTTATTTAATTGGGGATCTTTAATTTGATCTTTTGCTAGTTTTTTTGTTTGCATATTTTATTCATTGATGTCCTCTTTCTATATTTTATTCATATAAACATGTAGAGGTATGAAATGTCCTCTAAAAATATCATAGGTTGCATCTCATGATCTGTTTTGTTTTGTTTTTTGCAAGGCAATGGTGTTAAGTGACTTGCCCAACTGTCTGAGGCCAGATTTGAATTCAGGTGCTCCTAACTCCAGGGCTGGTACTCTATCCACTGCACCACCTAGCTGTCCCACATAAATTTTGGTTTTGAAGTCTCATTGTTATTTTCTAAGATGAAATGAATGATTATTTCTTTCATTTGCTCTTTGATACACTCATTCTTTAAATTTTATTTAATTATTTTCCAGTTATTTTCTAGTTTATCTTTCAATGGGCCTTTATTACATGTAATTTTTATTACATCATGAATTAAAAAGTAATGCCTTTTTGCATTTGATTGTAAGGTTTTTGTATTCTATTATATGTTCAGTTTTGGTATAGTTACCATTTACTGCCAAGCAAAAACATGTGTTCTTTTTTATTCCTGTGCCTTTTCACCTGCTGCTATTTATCATATCTAAGTATTATATCAAAATTTTCTAAGATTATATTCACCTTCTTAAATTCCTTCTTGTTTATTTTGTTGTTAGTGTCATCAAGTTCTGAGAGAGGGAGGTTGAGGCCCCTCATTATTAAAGATTTAGAATCTATGTCTCCTTGTAATTCATTCAATTTCTCCAACAAGAATTTGCTTGCTATACCTAGGTGCATATATGTTAAATAATGATGTGCTTCATTGCCTATTATGAATTTTAAGATGATGTAATTGCCTTCCTTATCCTTTTTAATGAGATCTGTTTTTGGTTTTGCTCTGTCTGAGATCAAGATTGCTTCTATGAAGCATAATATATTTTTCTCCATCCTTTTAATTTTAACTTGTGGGTATCTCTCTGCTTCAAATATATTTCTTCTAACCAGCATATTGTAGCATTCCGGATGTGCTATTCACTTCCTTTTTTATGAGAGAATTAAAACCATTCACAGTTATAGTTAAAATTAAAAATTCTGTATTTCCCATTCCTATTTCCCCCCATTGCTTTTCTCTTTCATTTTCTTATTCCTCCTCATCTATGTTTACTCCCACTTCCCTTTGACTTTTCTTCTAAACTTTAATTTTCAGTTTATTTTCAATTGTACCATCACCTTCCCTTTCATCATTCCCTTCTTCCATTTTCTTTCCCTTCAATCCCCTTCACTGTAGAGTAGGAAAGATTTTTAAACCCAATTGGAAATGCACTTATTCCCACTCTGGGCCAAACTATTGAACAGGTATTCCCACTCTGGGCCAAACTATTGAACAGGATTTATTCAGTGTTCACACCCTTCCTTCTTTCCTTCTTTATTTGTTCACAATCTCAATTTTATTTTATATACTGCATTTCAAGAGTTATTCCATGTTTACTATATTAGGAAAAATGCATATTACCAGATTTAATGTTATAAAGAATTATATGCAGAAAAATGCATTTTCATCAATCTCTAGAGAAAGATTAGTTTGGGGGGAAATGGTAGGATTTATTCCCCCATTTCCCATGGGTTCAATGTACCAAACTTCACATTTTTTTTACTTGTACATTGTTTTCTAGGATTGTTGCTAACACAAAAGTTGAGACTTGATTGCACATTGTTTTCTTTTTTTGTGAAAATAAAATTAAATCATAACCCATTGACCCTGGGTATCAGCTTATCTATTTATTTCTTTTTTTAAATGTATTTTTATTAAAGAAGTTATTTGAGTTTTACAACTTTCCCCCCAATATAACTTCCGCCCCCCACCACCCCATGGAAAGCAATCTGTCAGTCTTTATTTTGTTTCCATGTTGTACCTTATTGCAAATTGGGTGTGATGAGAGAGAAATTGTATCCTTAAAAAGAAGTCTAAGAGGTAACAAGATCAGACAATAAGATATCTGTTTTTTTCTAAATTAAAGGGAATAGTCCTTGAACTTTGTTCAAACTCCACATCTCCTTATCTGGATCCAGATGGCACTCTCCTTTGCAAACAGACCAAAATTGTTCCCAATTGTTGCACCGATGGAATGAGCAAGTCCTTCAAGGTTGATCATCACTCCCCTGTTGCTGTTAGGGTATGCAGTATTTTTCTGGTTCTGCTCATCTCACTCAACATCAGTTCATGCAAATACCTCCAGGCTTCCCTGAAATCCCATCCCTCCTGGTTTCTAATAGAACAACAGTGTTCCGTGATATACACATACCACAGTTTGCTATGCCATTCCCCAATTGAAGGACATTTACTTGATTTCCAATTCTTTGCCACCACAAACAGGGCTGCTATAAATATTTTTGTACAAGTGATGATTTTACCCTTTTTCATCATCTCTTCAGGATACAGACCCAGTAGTGGTATTGCTGGGTCAAAGGGTTTGCACATTTTTGTTGACGTTTGGGCATAGTTCCAAATAGCTCTCCAGAAGGGTTGGAAGAATTCACAGCTCAACCAACAGTGTAATGGTGTCCAAGATTTCCCACAACCCTTCCAGCAATGATCATTATCCTTTCTGGTCATATAGGCCAATCTGAGAGGTGTGAGGTGGTACCTGAGAGAAACTTTAATTTGCAGTTCTCTAATAATTAATTATTTAGAGCATTTTTTCATATGGCTATGGATTGCTTTGATATACACATCTGTGTATATCAGGATATGCCTTTGCATATCCTTTGCATATCCTTTGACCATTTGTCAATTGGGGAATAGCTTTTTGTTTTAAAATATGATTCAGTTCTCTTTATATTTTAGAAATGAGTACTTTGTCTGAATCATTACTTGTAAATATTGTTTCCCAATTTACTACATTTCATTTGATCTTGATTACAGTGGTTTTATCTGTGCAAAAGATTTTTAATTTAATGTAATTGACATCATCTAATTGGTTTTTGGTGATGTTCTCCAACTCTTCCTTAGTGATAAACTGCACCCCTTTCCATAGATCTGACAGGTAAACTAGTCCTTGATCTTCTAATTTGCTTATAGTACTGTTTTTTTATGTATAAGTCCTGTAACCATTTGGACCTCATCTTGGTAAATGATGTTAGGTGTTGGTCTAATCTAAGTTTCTTCCATACTAACTTCCAATTATCCCAGCAGTTTTTATCAAAGAGGGAGTTTTTATCCCAATAGCTGGACTCTTTGGGTTTATCAAACAGCAGATTACTATAATCATCTCCTGCTTTTACAACTAGTCTATTCCACTAGTCCAACACTCTTTTCTTAGCCAATACCAAACAGTTTTGATGACTGATGCTTTATAATATAATTTTAGATCAGGTAGGGCTAAGCCACCTTCTTTTGTACTTTTTGTTATTAAGATCCTGGAAATTCTTGACTTTTCATTTCTCCATATGAATTTACTTACAATTTTTTTTCTGACTCATTAAAGTAATGTTTTGGAATTTTGATTGTTAGGGCACTAAACATTATAGTTTTTTGTATAATTTTCAATTTTACTATATTAGATCTACCTATCCATGAGTAGCTGATATTTTCCTAATTATTTAAATCTGATTTAATTTGTTTGAGACGTGTTTTATAATTGTTTTCAAAAAAGATTCTGAATCTGTCTTGGCAAATACACTCTCAAGTATTTTATATTGTCTGAGGTTGCTTTGAATGGGATTTCTCTTTCTAGCTCTTCCTGCTCTATCTTGCTAGATGTATATAGAAAACTTGAGGATTTATGAGGGTTTATTTTCTAACTTGCAACTTTTCTAAAACTGAAAATTGTTTCCAGGAATTTTTTGGATGATTTCTTGGAATTCTCTAGGTAGACCATCACGTCATCTGCAAAGAGTCAGAGTTTTCTCTCTTCCTTCCCAATTCTAATTCCTTCAATTTCTTTTTCTTCTCTAATTGCTGATGCTAACATTTCTAATACAATATTGAATAGTATTGGTGATAATGGGCACCCTTGTTTCACACCTGATCTTATTGGGAATGCCGCTACCCATTGAATATAATGCTTTTTGACGGTTTCAGATAAATACTGCTAATTATTCTAAGGAACAGGCCATTTATTCCTACACTCTCTAGGGTTTTTAATAAGAATGGATGTTGTATTTTGTCAAAAGCTTTTTCAGCATCTATTTATATGATCATACAATTTCTGATAGGTTTGTTGTTGATATACTTGAGTATACTAACAGTTTACCTAATATTGAAGCAACCCTACATTCCTGGAACAAATCCTACTTGATCGTAATGTATTATCCTAGTAATAACTTGTAATCGTTTTGCTAAAATTTTATTTAGCATTTTTGTGTTTATAGGAGAGAGGTTTATAATTTTCTTTCTTTGTTTTACCTCTTCCTGGTTTGGGTAACAGCACCATATTGGTTTCATAGAAAGAGTTAGGCAGAGTTCAATCTTTCCCTATTTTTCCAAAGAGTTTATATAGAATTGGAACCAATTTTTCCTTAAATGTTTGGTAGAATTTGCTTGTGAATCCATCAGGCCCTGGAGATTTTTTCCTACGGAGTTCAATGAGGCTTGGTGAATTTCTTTTTCTGAAATAGGGTTGTTTAGGTTTTTAATCTCCTCTTCATTTAACTTGGGCAACTTATATTTTTGTAAATATTCATCCATTTCACTTAGATTATCAAATTTATTAGCATAGAGTTGGGCAAAATAATTTCAAATTTTTACTTTAATTTCCTCCTCATTGTTGATGAGTTCACCCTTTTCATTTATGATACTAACAATTTGGTTTTCTTCTTTCTTGTTTTTTAATCAAATTGATGAGAGGTTTATCAATTTTATTGGTTTTTATGATAAACCTTTTTGTTTTATTTATTAATTCAATAGATTTTTGCTTTTGCTTTGATTAATTTCTCCTTTAATTTTTGGAACTTCTAATTTGGTATTGAATTGGGGATTTTTGACTTGTTCTTTCTCTAATTTGTTTAGTTCATTGATTTCATCTTCCTCCAATTTATTAATGTAAACATTTAAAGCTCTAATATATCCCCTGAGAATCTCTTGAAAGGAATCCCATAGGTTTTTTTATATATTTTTAGTTTTGTTTTTTTGTAATGCAAATGGGGTTAAGTGTCTTGCCCAAGGCCACACAGCTAGGTAATTATTCAGTGTCTGAGACAGGATTTGAACCCAGGTACTGCTGACTCCAAGGCCAGTGCTTTATCCACTATGCTACCTAGCTGCCCCAATCCCATAGGTGTTGGTTTTTTGTTTCAATATTATCATTATCTATGATAAAATGGTTAATTCTTTCTACAATTTGTTTTTTGTCCACTCAGTTTTTAAAATGAGGTTATTCAATTTCCAATTTATTCTGGGTCTATATCTCCTTGGCAAAATATTGCATATGAATTTTGTTGCATTGTGATCTGAGAAAGATGTATTCAATATTTCTGCCTTTCTGCAGTTGATCATTAGGTTTTTATGTCCTAGTCAATTTTGTATAAGTTCCATGTACTGTGGAGAATAAGGTATATTCCTTTCTATCCCCATTCAGTTTTTCCATAAGCCTACTATATCTAATTTTTCTAACAATCTATTTAACACCTTTATTTCTTTCTTGTTTATTTTATGATTCGATTTATTTGGATCTGAGAGCAGGAGGTTGAGGTCTCCCACTAGTAAGGTTTTGCTGTCTATGTCTTCCTGCAGTTCTTTCAGATTCTCCTCTAGGTAATTGGATGCTATATGACTGGATGCATATATATTCAGTATTGAAATGATTTTATTGTCTATGGTACCTTTTAGGAGGAGTTTCTTTCCTTATCTCTTTTAACACTATCTATTTTTCTTGCTGTTTTGTCTGAGATAAGGATTGCTACCCCTGCTTTTTTTTTACTTCATCTGAAGCAAAATATACTTTATTGTCTATGGTACCTCTTAGGAGGATATAGTTTCCTTCTTTATCTCTTTCAACCTTATCTATTTTTCCAGCTGTTTTGTCAGAGGTAAGGATTGCTACACCTGTTTTTTTTCACTTCAGCTGAAGAAAAATATATTTTGCTCCAACCTTTTACCTTTACTCTATATGTATCTCTCTGCTTCAAATTAGTTTCTTGTAAGCAGCATATTGTAGGATTCTGGTTTTTAATCCACTCTGCTATTCACTTACATTTTAAGGGAGAGTTCATCCCATTCACATTCAAAGTTATGATTACTAATTCTTTATTGCCTTCTGTGCTATCTTCCCTCTCTTTGTATTTCCCCCCTTTCCCCCCCTTTTCCATATTCCCCAGGATTTTGTTTCTGAATACCACCCCCTTCCATGTGTTTTCCCTCCTATATCACCTCCTCCCCCTTTCCCTTTTTCCCCTTCCCTTCAGTTTCTTTTGTTGGCTCCCCCTTTTCCCTCCCACTCTCCTTCCCTTTCTCCATCCCCCCCTCCCCTTTTCCCCATTTAATACTTGAAAGCTTAGATATTTTATAAGTTAACTGAGTATGTGTAGGTTGACTTTAAGCCAAGTCTGATGAGAAGAAGATTCAGGTGTTTCTCATCTGCTCCCATCTTCCCTTCTATTACCGCAGGTATTCTGTACCTCTTAGTTTATTGAGATTTAACCCATTCATCCCCTCCCTCCTCCCGTCTCTTTCCAGGTCTCACTTTTTAGGGAGATAGTGTGATTTTTTTAGATCATTCTATCTGATTCATAGAAAATTCTGAGTATCTGTCACTCCTAGTTAAGTATATTCTATCTAATAGAGTTAAAATTCTTGAGGGTTATTAGAGTCTTTCTTCCAAGTGGGGTTAAAGCCTGTTACATCCCATTAGATAGAAGTCTCATGGAAAGATCATGAATGTCCATCATTTATGGCTAGGTATATTCTGTCTGTTAGAGTTACAATTCTCAAAATTCATGAGAATCTTTTCCCCCATGCTGGGATATAGCCAGTTTCAACTTACTCGAAAGCAGTTTTTGTCCTTTTACTGCCCCCCCCCCTTTTTTTACCTTTTCATGTGTCTCTTAAGCCTTCTATTTGATGTCAAAGTATTCTATTTAGCTCTGGTCTTTTCATCAGGAATTTTTGAAAATATTCCATTTTGTAAAATGTCCATCTTTTCTTTTCCTGGAAGAGAAGGCTCAGATTTGCGGGATAGTAGATTCTTGGCTACATTCCAAGCTCCCTTGCTCTTTGAAATATCACATTCCAGGCCCTTTGATCCCTTAATGTTGATGCAGCCAGGTCCTGTGTGATCCTTACTGTGGCTCCTTGATATTTAAATTGTTTCTTTCTGTCTGCTTTTAGGATTTTCTCTTTTATCTGATAGTTCTAGAATTTGGCGGACAACATTCTTTGGTGTTTTCATGTTGGAGTCTTTTTCTGGATGAGATCAATGTATTCTTTCACTAAATACCTTGCCCTCTGGTTCCATGACATCAGGGCAATTTCCCATCATTAGATCTTATAATATTAAGTCCAGGCTTCTTATTCTCTTCAATGTTGTCAGGAAGTCCTATAATCCTCAGGTTGCCCCTCCTCGATCTATTCTCAAGGTCAGTGGTTTTGTTGATGAGGTATTTTACATTTTCTAATATTTTTTTTCTATTTTTGATTTTGTTTAACAGGCTCTTGCTGTCTCATGGGGTCATTAGTTTCTGCAGACTCCATCTTTTTTTCAGGGAGGAGTTTTCTTCATTAACTTTTCACAACTCCTTTTCCAAACAGTCAAATCTAATTTTGAAAGAGCTTTCCATTTGACCCATTGAGGTTTTGAGAGAATTATTTTATTTTTGCATTTGCCAAATTGAGGATCTGAGAGAATTATTTTCATTTTGTATTTGTCCAATTGATGATGTGAGAGATTTATTATCATTTTGTAATTGTCCCATTGAGGATTTGAGAGATTAAATCACCTTTTGTATTTGTCCAATTGTATTTTCTAAGGATTTGTTTTCTTGTTGCAAGGTATTAATTGTCTCTCCCAAATTTCCCAGTTGATTTTTAAGTTCCTTCCTTATTTCTTCAAGGAAGACTTTATTTGCTGAAGACCAGATTGTATTCTCCTCAGACCTTCCAAGTCTTTCTGAGTTAGGGTCTTTCCCTTCCAAGAATTTTTCTACGGATCCACCTTTCCACTGATCTTTCTTCATTTTGCTAAGACCTTGAGATGGAGAGGTTCTGGTTCACAGGAGCTTAGGATAGCTAAAGGCTTTACTCACTGAATGCAATTTCTCTGGCTGGCCAGTAGGAGGTGCTGGTTGCTTTCTTTGAAGTGTCTCCCTTTGCTTGAAAGGAGGAGTTGGAGCTATTGAATTCTTTTGCCTTCACTCAATGGTGGGCTTTACTCCTGCCTGAGGTCATTCACTCTCCATTGTCAGCTGGGCTTATTCTTCTTTTCACACACCTGGGCCTGAGGCAGAATTAGTTTGCAAATATTTGTTCATGAAGAGGCCTCAGCTGTAATGGAAGGGTGGACTCAGAGTTCCTCAGACCACAGGAGCCCAGGGATGGTTTCTGTAGCTCTCCTGCACTGGAACTCTCCCCCTACCCCCCCCCCCCCCCCCCAGCCCCTGTCCACAAGCTCCAGAGAGAAAGCACCAACACCTGTGCCTCTACTCCCTAGTTGACTGAAGCCCTTTCCTTCTAGCCCCATGGCTGATCCAGCAGGTCTGGTTCTCCAGCCCTTAGACTCTGGACTTCACTGCAGATCCTAATCTGGTTGCTCTGGGCCTGAACCGCCCTCTGAGCCCAGACTTACCTAGTAGAATTCGGCCAATGCTGCTGGTGGAGAAAATCCTGAGGTAGATGTTCTTTCTTTAGGCTTTTCTTTCTGGGTTTTGTGGGTCTGATTTCTGTTAAGAGGTATTTTTTCATATGACAGATGGGGAAAGATCAGGAGACTTTAGAACTGTGCCTGTCTTCTCTCCACCCTCTTGGTGGAAAGTCTCTCCTTTCCTTCTAAGGAAATATATCTTCGTGTAACTTCACCTGCTGTTATTTATTCACTAGCATTCTCCTTCTTTTGTGGCTTGCTTCCTTGGGGCCCACAGTGGCGACCTCCCTCTAGGAGGGGAGCTGAGAATAAGGAGTCAAGCCACTACTGCCTTATGCCTCCAGCTCAATTTTATTATTGCTTAGCTATTACATATATACTGTTAGGTCTTCCGGGGTAGAACAAAGAATAATGAGGTAATTGTTAGGGGTGCAAGCAATGTGTATACGCAGCTTCTTGCATTACAGGGTAGGAGGGTACATTAGGGAGGAGATGATAAGGTACAGCTGTGTCTAGTGCCCTTGGACAGTGGGGCAGAATCTCCAGCTCCCAAGGACTCTGGCTCCCAAGGACTCCAGCTCACCTTTTCTCTCAGGGTGGCAAGCCAGCTCCTGAGACTGTCCAGGTGGCGGTTTACTTGGAGTTGATTTGTGTCATGGCTGTTAGAATAGCCTGTGTACCCACATCTCCCCCCCCTGTTTTTCATTTAGGACCTGGAGGGACTGGATGGTCATGGCAGAGCCAATGAGGGCTTTTGCAGCTCTGTGCTGGTTAATCAAAGAACAGAGGAGGAGTAATAGACAAATAAGAATGAGAACCCCAAGAACAATTTTGGTTGGGGAAGTCCAGCTAAAATAATCATGCAAGAGCATGTCTATGGAATCACTATCTAGTAGTGGTCGGATGACCGTGTCATTGAGGTCTAGGACCTTACATGTCATGTTGGCAAGCAGGGATTGCAAATGGGAGTCCCACTGAGAGGAAAGCTGCCTATTGAGGAGAGTTTGAGCATGGGAAAGGTTTTTTACAAGGAACGGTGTCACACAAAAGGAGGTATATCTTGCATCACACATGGTCCTAATTTGCTGTTCTACAAAAGAGATTCGTTCATTAGTGAGGGCTAGCTGTTGGTTTAAGTTACGGATAGCTCCTCTCAGTTGATTATTAACCTCATTTTGCTGGTGAAAGATTCCAGCCATTTGTCTGGCCATGTGCTCTATATCCTCCGGCCGTGGGGTGGTGGCAAGGGTGATGGCTATAGAGGTGGCTGCAGAAGCTATAAATGTAATAAGGGATGCTATGAGCAGGGTAAGTAGGCCAATGGCTCGGGATTCCCTGTGACAGATTGTAACTTGCTGAGTCCACCCATCAGTGGTCACAGGTATCCGTAGATACCTGGGTGTACGGACCAGGACATGTGTGTCAGTATCAGGCAGGGTGCAGGAGGTAAGATAGCAAGAATTATTACTGGAGCAGTTCAGGATATCAGAGTGGTCAGGGGTCAGATTGGTAGCTACCCAGAAAAATGGGGGTGTGAGACAGGCCTGACTGTGTAAAAGTACTGATTTTTCTGGCTGTATTGTAGGCTCAACCAGTGCTAGCTTGGACTGCCTAGCTTCCGTTTTTTTCCCAAGTTCCATTATACCAGACAAGCCCTCTCATGAAAAAAAAGAGGTCTAATGTGTGTGCAGGCTGAAGGGCCACACAGAGGGACCTGAGACAGGGCAGTGTATTTTGAATATGGTGGGGGTCTATATCTCAATGGGGGTGCCCCAACCTCATCTAAAGCAGAATAGATACTGAACTGGGAACAAATACGGAATGTATAGGGGCCTCTGCATGGGGCCCAGGGGATTTGTGGAGACCAGGACCAGGGGAAATGTCCAACGTTAGGGAGAAGAGGGCAGGGAGGGGAGTGTGGAATTTGGGGTGGTCTAGTATCCAGTGTTCTAAAATCCTTGGGCCAGCACACACCAGTACCATTGTATCCCCATAGACTTTCAGCTGGGAATCTTATGTCAGAAGAGTCAAAAGCAAAAAGGTCCCCTTGAAATGAGTGGGATAGCGGGACCCAGTATGGGTGTGCAAAGGACCAATTAAAGGTGAAACCAACAGAATTGGAAACGTTAAGAGTCCCGGGAAATGGTGTAGCTGCTTATTCTTCTGGTGAGAGTGTGGGGAGACCCACAGTTCCACTACTGGCAAAGAGTATAGGGAAGAGAGATGCATCATGACCTCTGGGTAAAAGAATTGGGGGGGGAAGGGATAATTGCCCAAGGGGGGTGGCCTGTACTTCGGGGGTATTCAACAGGAACAGCATAGTAATGAGGAGCTGGTGAAGAGACAAGTGTCCTCTGGAATTAAAGTCCATTGCTCTTTTTGCCAAGGTGAGGAGCTGGTGCTGGAGCAGTGTGGGAGGTTGGGGAAATTGCCTCCCCCCCCTCCCTCTGCGTCTTGGGTCTCATCTGCTGTTGTTCAGCTACATTCTCTGCATCTCTTTGGTGAGGACTGCGAAGTGGGGTGTCATCTCAAGAGGCAGGTTGGATCAAATGGGAAAAACACAAGCAAACCCTCTTCCTTGTGTTAGGATAGGGTCAGGTAGGTCCCCTCCATTTGTTAGAAATAGGATCCTTCCAGTGAACCATGGGCAGGGGTGTGGCCGGGAAAAGGGCCTCCCAGTATTTAAAGGCAGGGGAAAACCCTTCAGAATCAAAAGTCAGGAAGTTCATAGTAAAGAGGGCCCTGTGCAGGGCAATTTTCGGGCCACGCCAGTTGTGGGCATCACTGTGTTTTTGTTTTAGGAAAGTGTTCTTTAATGTGCCATGAGGCCGTTCAACAATTGCCTGGCCTTGTGGCTTGTGAGGGATTCCAGTGAAATGTTTAATTCTCCACTGGGAACAAAATGTGACAAAGGGGGAAGAGGTAAAGCAAGGGCCATTATCTGTTTTTATAGTGTGAGGGACCCCTAGGGTGTAGCAGGCAGACATCAAAGCACTGACAACTGCTCTGGAAGTTTCAGAAGTCATGGCTGTTAGAATAGCCTGTGTACCCACATCCTTCTTTTGATGTTTTTATTGTTTTAACACTATTATGTATTTAGATCCATTTTATCAAATGATACTTCTCTATTGCTCATCTGATTGAAGTAATATCAGTCAAAGTATCATCTGTCAAAGGCTGATTGAATTTTTGCTTGATAAGCTGAAAGTGCTATCAAAGCACAAAGGTTGATTGATTGATTGATTGACTGATACATTGATAAGCAGCATTGCCTCATAGTCACTAAATACCTTCCTCTTTTCTGTCACATTAGAAATACAGTTATCAAGAGTCATGAATCACATCAAATTATAATCACTTTATATCTAACCCCCTTTTCAAGTACTCTCCATGGACACATAATCTTTATATGCCAAAGTATAATGCAAAGCCAAATCATTTTATGAGCCAATTGTATCCCCCCCTACTACAAGCATACTTTCTCCCACACTGCCTCCCTTTAGCTCACCAACCATGGTTCAGTCTGGTAAACTCAAGTCTAGATTAAGAAAAGATCATGTCTTAATCTCTTTATGTCCATCCCTTCTAAATTCACCTGCCATTATAACATAATAAACCTTTAAGTACCTAGTAAAGTGAAATTACTTTTGATTTAATTAACCAGAGTTTCCAAGTACTGGGACTCACTGGGGGTCTCTCTTAAGAACTTAACTAGTGATTGTAAAATATGGGAGACACTGGTTGGTTCAGAACCACCCAGCATAGGATGCCCTCATCTGAGAAAGTGCTAAATTGTATGAGCAAGACAAAATTGAAGTACGTCAAAGATAAGATGCAACACATGTGTTTAAAGGAAATTCCCTACCTTCTCATCTGGGCTATTTGTCTCAGATATAGTGATGTCATTTTTGTCTTCTTCTATAGAAAGACAAAAACAAACCATACTCATATCCTCTAAATCCAGTCTCTTCAACTATATTCAACTGGAATTGGAATTGGAATCCTCAAGAATTAAGTATTATATCTCTCTTGTAGATTTGTATGCAATCTAATCTTCTTGACTAACATTTTGCTTTTTTCCCTCTTTCCCTTTACCTTTTTATGTATCTCTTGAGTCTTATATATGATGATTGAATTCTTTGTTCAGTTCTCAATTTTTTAGTTAGAAAATTGTGGAAGCCCTCTATTTCATTGTACATCTATATTTTCCCCTGAGAGAATATGCTAAATTCTTCAAGGTAGAAAATTCTTGGTTGTAATTCAGGTCCTCTGACCTAATTTTGAATTCCAGGTCCTTTGGTGCTTCAGTGTTGTAGCTGCTAAATCCTGTGTAAGTCTAATTGTGTTTCCTTTGTATGTAAATGAATTCTTTTTGCAACTTGCAGTATTTTCTCTTTATTTGAGAATTCTGGAATATGACTGTGATAGTCCCTGGAATTTTTAACCTGTGGTCTCTTTCTGGAGGAGTTGTGCATTCATTTAATGACTGTTTTGTCTTCTTGATCTAGCAGATTTGAATAATTTTCCCTGATAATTTCCTGAAAGATATTTTCCAGGTTCTATTTTGGTCTAGTCTTTCTAGTAGACCAATAA
This sequence comes from Macrotis lagotis, assembly GCF_037893015.1. Lineage (NCBI taxonomy): Eukaryota > Metazoa > Chordata > Mammalia > Peramelemorphia > Peramelidae > Macrotis > Macrotis lagotis. The sequence continues at coordinate 135,495,211 of NC_133658.1, forward strand.
TTCACAAACTATCTTTCCTGGATCTATTTCCAGGTTGTTTGTTTTTTTCTAAAACATACTTTCTAATTTCCTCATTTTTTTCAGACTTTTTACTTTGATGGAAACTTTAGTCTTATAGATTCATTGGTTACTCTTACTAAATTTTAATTTTTAGGGTGTTATTTTTCTTCAGTTACCTATTGTATTACCTTTTCCACTTGGTTCATTTTACTTTTTGCATAATTGAATTCCATTTTCAAATGATCAATTTGAGCCCTAGATGAATTTCATTCTTTTTCCAGTTGTTCAATGTGTCTTTAAATGAGTTGTATTTCATTTCCAGTTTGTCAATTGGAGTTTTAGATGAGTTGTATTTCTTTTTGGTTAGTTGATTTTATTTTTTTGAAGATTATGAAGATATGATCATTTTTATTTTTAAAGGAATTGATTTCTTTGGCCACTTTTTAATAATTTAGTTACATGGCTTTATTTTGCTTTTCCATTTTTTTTTGGAGAGTTACATTTTTTTCTCAATTGGTTATTTTACTTCTAAAAGAGTTGCTTTCTTTGATCAATTTTTCATAACTTTCCTACACTTTTTGTCATTTCTTTTTCATTTTTTATCTTCCTCTCTCCTCTGATTCTAAAATTATTTTAACTTCTATCTTTTGAGTCCATTTCATTACTCCAACTCTTGAGTTTCTATAGTTCCATGAAAAGTCTGACTTCTTTAGCCAAGCTTCAATCTTACTGCCATATGAATATTTATTTTCTAAAATAGATCTTATTAGAGATAGTTCTTAAGAAAGTTTTTTTTGATCCAAAGGAATAGGACTTTAGATGTTCAGTTTTGAAGAGAAAAAACTCAAATAGAGATTCTAAAATTTTACATAAAAGAGAATCAATTTTGGTGACAAACTGCAAATACCACTAGGACAAGCTTCTAAAGTGAAAATATTGAAAGAAATAGGTTCTACAAAGAACCTATAACTGACACTTCAGATTCTCCAAGAATAGAGAAAAATATTGTCTCTGCGCTGTTACGCACTTGTTCCATGTCTGTTGCAAGGCTAAAAATTGCTTTCATTTTTTATTTGTAGGCATTGAAAGTGATGTTTTTAATATCCTGGAATATAAGACCTATGCCAGTATTCTTTTCAGCATGTACATTAGGATGAATTAAATTATTTTTAAAAAATGTTTTTTTCGTTATGTACATTAAATGTTCCATACAAATATGTTATTCCTTAAAACAAATCAGCATATTGAGATATTCTGGTATTATATTCAACATTCATATGTAAAATTCCTTATCTATGAAAATAAGTATGGGGAGAGACCTCATATATCTTCTTCAGGTTTAAGCTTGGTCATCATAATGATAAAGCATTCAATATCCATTTGTTGCATTTCCTTTTTTAAATTTTCTATTTAATATTTTCTTTACAATTCATGTATTTTTACTTTAGTATTCTACTATTATTTTGCTGATCTATTTTCATTTTCTATTTATCTATTTCTATTTTATTTTCTATTTTTATATTCATATTTATGGCATTCACAGTTCTATGAACTGCATTTGTCTTCACATACTTATATGGCTTTGATATCTTCATTAATTTTTAAATGCAATATTATTTTATTATATTATATAATATATCACAACTTGTTTAAAGATTTCTTTTGATGCATGGAAATCTTTGTTTACACTTCTTTGTGTTTGTTTTTTAATCTTAACAATATTTTATTTTTTCCAATAACATGTAAAAATAATTTTCAACATTCATTTTTATAGGATTTTGACTTCTAAATTTGTCTCCCTTTATCCCTTCCTTACCTCCTCCCCAAAACAGCAAGTAATATGATACAGGTTATACATGTAAAATCAGAAAAATCACTTTCTATATTAGCCATATGATAAAAGAAGAATCAGAACAAAAGAGGGAAACCATTAAAAAAATTAAAGGTGAAAATAATATGTTTTTACCTGCATTTAGCTTAGACATTTATTTGATCACTGTATTGCTGAGAAGAGCTACATCTCATATAGTTGATCTTCAGACAATGGTGCTGTAATGTTTTCTGGTTGTGCTCCTTTCATTCAGCATCACTTTAGGTAAGTACAAATTTTTTTCTGAAATCTCATTGATCATCATTTCTTATAGCACAATATTTTTACATTACATTCAGTTCCCTCAACTTTTTCAGTCATTCCCCAATTGATGGGCACCCACTTAGTTTCCAATTCTTGATATCAGAAAAAAAAGCCAAGACAAATATTTTTTGTACGTTTCCTTTTTCCCTTTTTTTTAAGGATCGCTTTGGGATACAGACCTAAAAGTGGCATTGCTGGAACTACAGGTATGCACAGTTTTATAGCACTATGTGTATAGTTCCAAATTGGTCTCCACAATAGTTAGAATAATCCATAGCTCCAAAAACACTGCATTAGATTAACAGTTTTCTAATATCCCTTCAAATATTTATTATTTCCCTTTTAAGTCATGATTAGCCATTATGAGATGATTTAATTTGAATTTCTCTAATTATATAGAACATTTTGATATAGCTCTACAACTTTAGTTTCTTCTGAAAATCGCCTATTCATATCCTTTGATCATTTGTTAACTGAGGAATGACCTGTATTCTAATAAATTTGACTTAGTTCTATGTATTGGTTAGTAGGAACATTGGCTTCAAAAAAAATAATTGTTCCCAGTATTCTACTTTCCCTCTAATCTTAATTTCAAAATCTTCTAATTTCATATAACCAAAATGAACAATTTTCCATTTCAGAATGTTTTCTTCCTTGTATTTGTTTTGTTTTTAGGGTTTTTTTGCAAGGCCAATGGGGTTAAGTGGCTGGCCCAAAGCCACACAGCTAGGTAATTATTAAGTGTCTGAGATCGAATTTGAACCCAGGTACTCCTGACTCCATGGCCAGTACTACCCTTTCCTCCTTGTATTTGGTCATAAATTCTTTTCCTCTCCAAAGATATAACAGGTAATTTATCCCTTGCTCTTCCAATTGACCTATGATATCACCCTTTATCTCTTAATCAAGTACACACTTTGATCTTTTCTCTGAGTATAATGTAAAATGTGGTTTTTAATGTAAAAATCACAATTTCTATTTTTCTGATTTGTCTGTTACTATTTTTCAGTTATCCCAGAAATTGTTGACAAATAATGATTTCTTAGCCAAGAAATTAGTATTTTGGTGTTATAAAAACAGTGGATTTTATTTTATTTTATTTTATTTTATTTTATTTTATTTTATTTTATTTTATTTTATTTTATTTTATTTTATTTTATTTTATTTTAATTTTTCAAGGCAATGGGGTTAAGTGGCTTGCCCAAGGCCACACGGCTAGGTAATTATTTATTGTCTGAGGTCGGATTTGAACCCAGCTACTCCTGACTCCAAGGCCGGTGCTCTATCCACTGCGCCACCTAGCTGCCTGAAAACAGCAGATTTTAGAGTTGTTTACTTCAGTGTCTTTTGTTCCTTACCCTTTCTACTGATTCACTACTCTATTTCTTACCCAGTTCCAAACAGTTTTGATAACTGCTACGTTATAATATAGTTTTAATCTCATACAGATATAACACCTTGTTTTTCATTTTTATTAGTATTCTTGAACTTTTGTTCTTCCAGATGAATCTAATTATTTTTATTAGCTATATGAATTAATTTTGGTAGTTTGATGGGTATGGTATTGAAAGGTGGGCAAATTTAGTTAGAATTGGCATTTTTATTATATTAGCTTAGCCTAGCCTTGAGCAATTGCTATTTTTCCTATTGCTAAGATCTTTCTATAGTTGTACAAGAAGTGTGTTGCAATTGTTTTCATATAGCACCAGGGTTTGTTTGAGTAGGTACATGCCCAGATATTTTATAATGTCTGCAATTATTTTTAATGTAATTACTCTTTTTGTCTTGACTGATGAACTTTGCTTGGTAATATATAAAAATGCTGATGATTTATGTTGGTTTATTTTATATCCTGCAAATTTGCTAAAGATGTTAATTCCTTCAAGTAGTTTTTAAGTCATCTAGAATTTTCTGAGGATGCTATTATATTATGTGCAAAGAGTTACAGTCTTATTTTCTTATCCCTTATTGCATATTCTCATTTGTTCAATTTATTTTTCTCTGTTTACTAAAGCTAACATTTCTAGAACCCCTGATCTTATTTATAAGACTTCTAGCTTATTATATATATATATATATATGTATATATATATATATATGTATATATGGGTTTTAGATAAGGCTTGTCATTTAAGGGAACTCCATTTATTCTAATGTTCTCTAATTTTAAAAATATAAATTGCTACTGTATTTTGTTAGATGCTTTCTAGCACCTATTCACATAATCATGATTTCTGTTATTGATACATTAAATTATAATGATAGTTTTCCCAATATTGAATTAATTCTGCATTCCTGGTCCCATTTGGTCATTGAATATTATCCTGGTGATACATTGCTGTAATCTCGTTGCTAATATTTTGATTAAAATTTTACCTCAATATTCATTACGGAAATTTGTCTATCTAGGTAAGTTATTCCTCTATCTTTAATTTAGACAATTTATATTTCTCTTTCTGTAAATAGTCATTCATTTCATTTAGATTATCAGATGTATAATTGTGCAAAATTTCTTACCATTTTCTCCATTTTCCTTTTCATTGGTGTCAAATTCAACATTTCATTTTATATATATATATATATATATATATATATATATATATATATATATATTATATAATTATATATATAAAATATATTATATATTATAACATATATTATATATATTTTGATTTTGATTTTTTAAATAGGTCCTTTTCCTTCCTGTTTTTTAATCTCTTCTGGTATATATAAATTCAATAGTGACATGGCTGGATCAAAGGATAGGCATAGTTTTATAGTACTTTAAACACAGTTCCAAAGTACTCTATTGTTTTTCTTTTGTACCACTTAACAACTCCAAAAGTATATTAATTTCATTATCCCTTATTCCCTCCAACATTTGCCATCTCTTTTTTTTGTGTTATTAACAAATCTAGCAACTGTAAGGTGGTATCTCAGAATTGTTCCAACCCATTTCTCCAACAAATAGTAAGTTGAGACATTTTTTAAAATGATATAATAGATAGTATTGGTAATTTCATCTGCAAATTGGTCATACCTTTTGTTCATTTAACAACTGGAGTTTTTATTTTTTTTTAAATTGACTCATTTCTCATTGCTAACTCTGTCACTTTACATCCTATTCCTTCAACCTCCATTTATTCTATTGTCTCTGTCCCTCCTCAAAAGTGTTTTGTATCTGATGACTCCATCCAAACAATCTTCCCTCCTTTCTATCATCTCCCCATCTACCATCCCTTTCCCCTACTACTTTACTCTAGGCTAAGATAGGCTTCTATAACTAATTAACTGTGTAGGTAATTCCCTATCTGGGTCCATTTTGATGAGAGTAAGGATCACTCACTCTTCCTCATTCCCCCTCTTCAATTCCACTTCAGAAACTTTTTCTTGCCTCTTTTGTGTGGAATGAATTACCTTATTCTAGCTCTTGCATTTCCTTTTACCCTAGTACTTTCTTCTCTCACCCATTAGCTCCATTTTTGTAATATTTTATTCCTACAAATTCAACTTCCACCTTTGTGTTTTCTATATATGATCCTTCTAACTACCCTAATAAATGAGAAAAAATCATATGAGTTACCATTATCATCTTCCCATAAAGGAATATAAGGAGTTCAACATCATTAAATCTCTTATGAATTGTCATTCCTCTTTTCGTCTTTATATTTTCCATGGGTCTCATATTTGAAAATCAAACGTTCTATTCAGTTCCAGTAATTTTCATCAGATAAGTTTGAAATTCCATATGTTTTGAATATTCATCTTTTCACCTGAAAGAGAATGTTCATTTTTCCTGGGTGGCAACACAAGCTCTTTCACCTTTTGAAATATCATATTCCAAACCCCATCATCCCTTATTGCATAAGCCACTAAATCTGTCTTATCTTGACTGTGAGTCCACAATATTTGAACTGTTTCTTTCTCTCTTTTTCTTTTTTCTTTCTTTCTTTCTTTCTTTCTTTCTTTCTTTCTTTCTTTCTTTCTGTTCCTTTCTCTTCCCTCATTCCTTCTCTCTCTCTCTCTCTCTCTCTCTCTCTCTCTCTCTCTCTCTCTCTCTCTCTCTCTCTCTCTGATATAAACTGACTTGCCCAAGGTCACACAGCTAGGTAATTATTATGAGTCTGAGAACGGATTTGGACTGAGTTCCTTCTGACTCCAGGGTCAGTGCTCTAACCACTGTGCCTCATAGCTGCCTCCAATTTTTTTCTTTGAAAATAATTGCAATATTTTCTCCTTCACATGGAAAATTTGGTTATAACATACCTGGCAGTTTTCATTTTGGGGTCTTGTTGAAGGATTCTTCCAATTGCTCTTTTGTCCTCTGTTTCTAGGATATCAGGACTATTTTCCTTGATAATTTCTTAAAAGATGATATATAGGCTCTTTTATTTGACCATGGCTTTCAGGTAGTTCAATAATTTTTATATATCTCTCTGGGATCAATTGTTTTACATTTTTCTAATTGTTTTTATCCATATGCACATGTATATTTTTTAAATTATAAAATTTCCTTCCATCCTCCCTTTCCACAGCATTGAATATACATACTTTGGATAATCATGTTTGCAGATTAGTCATTTTTAGCATGAGGAATTAGGATTACGGAAAAGAAATACATGAGATAATTTTTATAGCATTTTCATCAGATTCGGAAGGATTGTTTTTTGTTTTTGCTTTTTTAAAATTATTTTTGTTTTTCTTGATTTGGAACATTTTTCCATATATTTTATTTATAGCTTTAATTTATTCATTTGAAAACTGTCTATTCGTATCCATTGACTATTTGTCAATGACTTGTAATCTTATAAATTTGATGCAGTTTTCTATATATTTTAGAAATAAGACCTTTATCAGAACACCTAATTGTGAAGATTGTTTCCCAGCTCCCTGCTTTCCTTCTAATTTTGGCAGCATTGATTTTATAAGTGCAACTCAATTGGTTTTCCAGTGTGATAGTTTACATTTTCTCCTAGTTTCTCATTTTTTTATTTTGTTTTATTGTTTCTTGGTTTCTTACAAAGTAATCAGCTTCCCTTAGCTGCATTCTATATTTTAAGGAATAATTTTTCATAGAGAGTTTTGTGTCTCCTTTTCCATCTTGTCAATTTTGATTTTTAATTAATCCTTCTAATTGATCTTTTGCACTGCTTTTTTCAATTTAACACAAACTGGTTTTTAAGATGTTATTTTCTTTGGGGTTTTTTTGGTATCTCTTTCAACAAGCTGCTGACTCTGTTTTCATGATTTTCCTACATCACTCTCATTTCTCTTCCTTATTTTTTCTCTACCTCCTTTACTTGATTTACAAAATAATTTTTGAGCCCTTTCATAGTCTGAGATCATTTTCCTGCATGTAGAAGATTTTACTTTGTTATCTTCTTTTGAGTGCATATTTTGATGTTCCATATGAACATAGAAAATGTTTACAGACAGATTTTTTTCTGTTTACTCATTTCCCCAGCCTTTAACTTGATTTTAACTCCTTACTAAGGTGGGGCACTGCTTCTAGAATCAAGGATGTATTATTCCAAGCTTTTGATGTTTTTTGCATCTATGTTCAGAGATGCTTTTAGGGATCTGCAAATTATCAATTCTTCCGAGGTCTTTTTTCTTCTTCTTTCATGGTCTTATAACAGGTTATGACTACTCTTCTTGCCTGTGCTTTGGTCTGTGGGTGATCAAAGGACTCCTTTCTGACCTGAATTCATGAGAGTCCCTGCTCCATTTAGGGAGTAAGTTCTATTTTGCTATTTTTCTTCCTTCCTGAGACTGTGATCCAGATTTGCATGTATAAACAGCAAAAGCATCCTGGCTATGTGATAGCAAAGACATTTCTGAGGTCTCCTTCAGACCTCCCTTAAATTCCTTGTACATAGAGTTTTGTAAGTAGCTTCCTCTCCTGATTCAGTAGTTCTGGTGTCCTGCACCTGGTCTGCTAGGATTTGATGCTATTGTAACCTGTACTGGGTTGTCCTCCAATCTCATCCCAGTGCAGCAGTTTCCCTGCTGACCTTCCAAGTTGTCCTTGACAATAACTGAACCAAGAGTTCTGGAAGGTGCCACTACTGCAGTGAACTAGGTTCCCCACTCTTCATGTATTTCTGGAGTCAATCTGTTCTGGAGTGGTCTGGGCTTCTCTGCATTCCTCTCTCACCCCAGTGTAGAAGACCTTTCTCCAATATTCTAAGTTGTCTTGGGCTTGAAAATTGTTTCACTCAGACTTTTTATGAGTTCTGCCACTCTATAATTTGCTTAAAGTCATTATTTAAAGATATTTAGTGGTTTGGGTGAGAATTCAGCTGAGTAACAGTCTTCGCTCTACCATCTTGATTCTGCCCTCCCTCTATATTCTCTTATTGTATTCCCTACCCTCTAATTCATTATCATCCCTATCCCCTCCTCTTATTTTTTTTCTAAATGTAGAAGACATTCATAGCTTTATATATAAGTATATGAATTGCTCCCTCTATAACCAATTCCTGATGACAGCTTTTCTTTCTTAATTCTACTTTTTCAATTCTTTTACTCACATCTCATCTGCATATGATTGTAACTTGCTTTTTCATTATCATCCCCTGGACCATTTTACTTGTAGGAATTCCATCCTACTTAACTCTACCTCAATTTTTTTCCCTCTACTTACCTAATTATTAATAACAGCCTTGTACATATGGTTTACATTGCCACATTTAGACAGTAAGCAATTTGACCTTCTTGATCTCCTTGTATTTTTTTTCTTTGATGTTTACCTTACATTTCTTTTGGTTCTTTTATGTCAAATTTTCTATTACTTTCAGGTGATTTTGCAATAAAATCCTAAAAGTCTGATAATTAATTGACCATCCCTTTTTTTTCATTCAGGATTATGTTTTATTTTTATAAGTATGATATTTTTGGTCACAACCTCAGTTCTTTTGCTATTCACTATACTGTAATCCCAAAATGGTATTCTTTTAAAAATAGCCACTATTAGGTCTTATGTAATGCAAATTGTGGTTCTGCCAAATTTGAATTTCTTTTTTCTTGTGCTCTTATTACATTTTTCTGAACTTTGGGTTTTGGAATTTAGCTATGATATTCCTATAAGTTTTCCTTCTAGGATCCCTTTAAGGTAGTGATCAGGGAATTTTTTTTTTTATTTTTCTACTTTCCTCTTTTTTCTAACATTTTGGGACAATTTAATTATTTTATTATTATTTTGAGATTACTTTTTTGATTGTTGTTTTCAGGTAGTGCAGTTATTTCAGCTTTCTCTTCATGATTTGTTCTCTAATTTTTTTTTTGTTTTTGAGGTTTTTCACTCCTTCTATTTTTTCATTCTTTATATTTTGCTTTAGTGATTCTTCATCTCTTATAACTTCACTGTCTTCCCCTTGCTCCATTAAAATATTCAATCATTTTATTCCTTAAGATTCCAGATCTCCTTTTTTCAGTTGACTTTCTTTCCATGATTTTTTTTTTTGTTTTTCTTGAATTGTACTTAGTTTCATTTTTAGTTTTTACCTCAATTTCTCTTATTTAAATTAAATTTATTTTTTTGAGGTCAACTATAAATTCTTTTTTTAGGTTTTTGCAAGGCAAATGGGGTTAAGTGGCTTGCCCTAGGCCACACAGCTAGGTAATTATTAAGTGTCTGAGACTGGATTGAACCCAGGTACTCCTGACTCCAGGGCTGGTGCTTTATCCAATATGCCACCTAGTTGCCCCTATGAATTCTTTTTAAAGAGCATTTATTTGCTGTTACTCTTTGAGGTAGAAGAGTCTCTTTGTTTGCTTCAAGGTCTCCTTAAGATTAACTCCAGTCTTCTTTATTTTCATTGTAACCATGTAAGTTTGTGTTCTTTCTCTTAGTCAAATCATTTTAAAAATATCTTTTTAGCAACTTTTCCTTATATTCAGCATTAGTCCTACTGTGAAGGTTGGCATCTTTCATCTCAGGAGCTGTGTCCTGTAACTAACCTATGTCCTCCTTTCTAGCTGAGATCCCTCAGCACACTGTACTGGAAATGGTCTTCCTGAAGACGCCCCAGTGGCTATAACCTTTTGTACTCCCCTTTGGCCTGGGTCCAAGAGCAAGAATTCTGTTCTCCTGCAAGTGGTAAAAGCTATCAGTAGTCCATGTCACTCTTTATTGTAGTCATTGTTCATGGGCTGGTTCCCTCTTGGTTGGATATGTCTAACCTACACAGCAAATCCTGACACCACTTATCAACAAAGGTTCTCTCTCTTCCCCTGTTCAGATACCCAACTCCCCATGCTATTCGAGAGGTGACAATCCCTGTGACTCTGAGGTTGAGACTACCTCCCAATCCAGACACCTCTAGAACTCACCTCTTGCTTTTTCAGGGAATTAGCCTAGGGATATTTGCCAGGATCTTTCTTTGTATATTCTCCATTTATCACAGAATGAGTACTAGATCTTCTCTTGTTATCCCAGAAGAAACACTGTTCTGACACAAGTATTTGTTTTTGACTCTACTTTCACCCAATGGTAGTTTTTCTTGGTAGTTTTTTCTTTTTATGACTTGCTAGTGGGGAAAATCTGGAAATATCAGAATTTTCTGATCTAAGCCTCCATCTTCCTAGGAAACCATCTCCAATTTGTGTTTTTTCTAACTTTTTTAGTTGCATGTCCAATTTATTGCATCATGATTTTGAAATTTAGTATTTCTGTTTTTTTTGTATTTGATTGTAAAGTTTTATACCCTAATCCCTGGTAAAGTTTTATGCAGATGCATATTTATATTTTCTAAAATTGTATTCACCTTCTATTTTTTTTTCTTTTTTGTTATGTGATTAGATTTATCTAGTTCTGGAAGGAAAAGTTTAAAGTATCTTACCTGTAAAGTGTCACTGTCTATTTCTTCATTCAACTCACTTAACTTTTTAGAATTTGTATGCTATACCACTTGGCTGTGTATATTTTTAATATTGATATTACAATTTTCATTAGGACTTATTGGCATTTCCATAATTATTAAATTATTTCTCCTGGATGTGTTTTCTAGGTTAGTTTTTTCAGAGAGGTACTTTGCATTTTCTCCTTAGATTTCATTTTTATAAAAGAAATTGCTTGTTTCTTAATGTCTCACAGAATCATTAACTTTCCTATTCTAATTTTATGAAGTAATTTTCTTGAGTTAGGTTTTATATCTCTTTTACTATTTGACTGATTCTATTTTTTTAAGGAATTATTTTCTTCAGTTAATTTTTTATTCCATTTGGTCAATTTTATTTCTTAAGAAATTGCTTTTTCAGTCAATTTGTGTTCTTTTTCTAAATCATTGGCTCTTTCTTGCATACCTTTCATTTCTTTTCTCAATTTTTCTTCCAACTCTCATTTGATTTTTAATATCCTCTCGTAACTTTGCTACAGTAGACTATTTGGGCTTGAGATCATTTGATATACTTATTTGATGTTTCACATATAGACATTTTGGCAATACTGTCATTTTCAGAGCACACATTTGGATCTTTCCTAGTTTTATGGGCAGTATATGTTTCTATTTCTTTTCCTTTTTCTATTTCTTTTCCTTTTTTAAAGTTAGGTTCTGCTTCTGAGATACAGAGGGCACTGTCCTAAGACTTTTCCTTGGTGTCTAGGCTTTCTGTTCTGGGATGTGAGGTGTTGGCAGATTGTCTACTGCACTGGGGTGACCTGGCCTAGTTGCCCCTCTCATGTCTTGAGTTTGGGGGCTGGCAACTTGCCTGCTACACTGAGGCTACAAGTCTCAATGTTGGCATGCTGTATCACTGACCTGTTGAGCTAGGACTGTGGAGCCTCAGTTGCTAGTCTATGCAGTGGCTGCATCTCCTTCTGGCTTGCCTGAATGTACTCTGTGTTGAACTCTCCTCCCTTGCCCTTTCACTTTACCCAAGTGAGACAGATTTCCTCTAAGTCCTTCTAAGTTCTCCTGGGATGGTATATTCTTTCACTCTGTCTCAGTGTGAATTCTATATTTCAAAAATTCTTTTAGATGCCTGATTTAATGTTGTTTCCAAGGGAAACTGCAGAGAGCTCAGGAAACTTCTTGGCTTTTGTATGCCATCTTGGCTCCCTTTCCATTTGTTTTTATTACAAAAACTGCTGCTATAAATATTTTAATGTCTATAGATAAAGTATTTCTACTTTACCATTTATATCCTTATAAATTTCAAAAAGTAGAATCCTTGTGTTGAAGAGGATGTACATATTAGATTTATTTTTACAAAATTGCAAATCAAGCAAAAATATTTTAAAGAACTCTTATAACCCCATATATTTACTCACTGCACATTCTCTTTCCTGCTTTGGGAACTCTCAAGAACCATTCTTTTTACTTCATTTCTCAAATATATATATATAAAAATAAATAATATTTATAGAATTAAGAGCCTTTCCACTATTGATAAATAGTCAAAGGAGATGAATAGGCAATTTTCAAGCTAAGCACTCAAAACTATCTATAGTCATATGAAAAATTCTTTAAATCACCAATGATGAGAGAGAAAAACAAATTAAAACACATATGAACAAATACCACACAACTTTCAGATTGACTATTATGACAGACAAGGAAAATGACAAATGTGGGAGATAATGTAGAAAAATTAAACACTACTGTAGTATTAGTGAAGGTGTATAATGATTCAACCATTCTGGAAAATAAATTGGAACCATGTCCAAAGGGCCACAAAAATGCATACCTGGGCATCTAGGTGGTACACTGGCTCTGGAGTCAAGAGCACCTGAGTTCAAATTCAACTTCAGAAATTTAATAATTGCCTAGCTGTGTGACCTTGGGCAAGTCATAAAAAACCATTGTCTTGCAAAAAAAAAATACATAGCGTTTGACCAAGCTATACTACTATTTGATATGTATCCCAAAGAGATAAAAAACAAAAATTAAAAGGACTCATATGTTTGAAATTATATATATAGCAGATCTTTGTGTGATAGCTATGAATTGAAAAATTGAGGGAACAATTGTTTTATATGATACAAGTTGTTTTAAATGGCTGTGATGGAATAGTATTGTGCGTTAAGAAATTATTTCACAGGAAAAACAAAACATGTAAAGAGTTGTATGAATTGGTGCAATGTGAAACAAGTAGAACCAGAAGGAGATTATACTATTGTATTATTATCTGCTGTGAATAGCAACTATTTTTTTCGCAATACAATGTCTAAGACAATTCTTGAGGACTTATGATGAAAGGTACTGTCCTTCTGAACAGAATTAACAGTAAAACTAAATGCTGATAAAAGATGCATTTTCTTTATTTTTCATACTTATTTTGTCAATATCTTCCTTAATAGGATTACTTGAATAGAAATATATTTTACAAGACTACATGTGTATCAGTCTATATCAAATTACTGGTCTTCTCAATAAGGAGCAAAGCAGTAAAAGGAGAGAAGTTGGAACTCAAAATGTGAAAAAAATGAATTTATCATTGATTGTACTTGTATTAGAAAAATAGATATTGCATAAGTGTAAAAAAGGGAAAATTATTTTTAAAAAGAATTTTTCTTTAGTGATTAGATACTATGAACAATGCATAAAGAGAAAGCAGTGTTGCTCACTTAAAGTAAATGAGATCACTGAAATATAGTATGAAAGGAATATCATATATTATATAATTATTTAATATCATATACTAAATAATTATAATCATCACCTTCTGTATTTAGTATATGCCAAATACATAAAATAAAATTAGCAGACAAATGGCATATAATAAAATTAACAGGCAAATCAGATAGTCCAGGTTCAAATTTAGAGTCTACCACTGAAAACCTATAATCTTAACCAAGTTTAAATGTCTAGGATTTGATTTCTTTAACTAGAAAATTGTGTCATTCAGGGCAAACAATGCCCGTGACATTTGTCCTATCCACAATGCATTCCATCGACCAACAAATATTTATTGACACACTAATCCATGCAAACTACTTGGGCATTATACAGGAAGCAGAGATAAAAGAAATGAACACATCCAGAAGCTCTTTATTTGGCAAAGCAAGACAGACAAATATTGAAAATCAGTAATAATGCAATGTAGTAAAGCATAAAATCATAAAATATTGAATAAGCATTGAAGAGAGAATGATGAACTTGGTATCATGAACTTGGTTTCTAAACTTGCTTCTGATATATACTAAACATATGACCATGTACAATTCTCAGTGCTCTAGGATACAGTCTACCAACAAGATGAAAACAGATTCTAATTTAGCACACCTAAGTGTTTCCACAATGAGGAGTTTTCTATCTCAATGAAATTACAAATGTATATATGTATCTGTGTATGAACATATATATTTATGTATATACATACATACATGCATATAATATAAACTCCAAATTAGAACTTTTTCAAGAGGTCCAGAAAGTGAAAGGGCTCGATTGGGTTGTTAAGAAAAACTTAATAAAGAATTTGGTATTTATATTGGTTTATGAAGGATACATAGCATTTAGATAGCTTATATTTAGTCAGAAGACAGATTACATTGAAGAGGAATGATGAGAGTAATGGAATGGAGATATACATCATAATTTCATTTTGTTTTAGAACTGGAGAGTTCTTAAGAGATCATTTAGCTCCACTTTCACCATCATTTTACAAATGAAATGCATTTATATAGAAGGTTAAGTGAGTTACCTATGATCTCACAGTAACAAAATCTCTATCCCACAATCCCATTATAAATTTACTCTTTATAATCGATTGTTTCCTACATAAATTGTAGCATGACTCAGGAATGTACTGGAGTCAGCTCCTTTTGGTTCTGAAGAGTTCCCTGATAAAAATTCAGTGAGCATTAGCAGAAATTAGCAATTATTAAAAATCACAACTTTATTTATTGTTTTTATTGATTGTGTAGGCTTAATGAAGAGATGGACAAAATGCTAATAATGCAGATTATATATAAAAGTGTTTAATAAGTACTTTTTCCCCACTCACAAAACCATTTATTAAATGCTTTCCTTTAGTCACATCTCTGACTCATTACTAGACTCTTGTATTTAAGATGTGCTCTATCTTGTATCTAAGATGAACTTATGTGAAGGCTGACTAGTCTTTTTGAGGGCTGCTTCCCATCAATGATGTCCACCCAAGTTACATAACTGTCACCTCTGAGGGGTCTCAAACACATCAGTGTCATTGAGAGGTATTTACCCTAAGAATTTGAAACTTTCCTGTGGTAGAATAGGTGAATGAGAACATTTTGTTCCAATGATCATGCATACAGCTGAAACAGGCCTTGTGTAATACTTAGAGTTTGGTTAGATATTGAAGACAATAAGGTCATCCATAGCACCTAAAGTCATCACTAGTAGTCTTGACTCTGTCTTGCCAGGACAATGATGTCTTTGGAAGAGAGAGTGAGGATTACCATTTTAGGCAACTCTGCCTCACTTAAATTCAATTTGCTCATGAATCAAAAGACAAAACCCATACCACTTTAGCATTCATATCTTTAAGTCCTGTGACAAGGTTATATAGCATGAAGAAATTATCCCCCAGGATTTCAAGGATCCCTCCCTTGTCCAACTCTATAAAGGTAAAGGGAATAGATTGCCAGTTGAAACCAGCAAGTTTCTTGTCAGAGTGCTTCTCAATAAGCTTATCTTTCACCTGGAAAATGGTCATCACCTCCCTGAGAACCAATGTGTGTTCAGAAAGGGTCGATGATGTTTGCTGCCTGATAACTGCAGGAAAAATGCCAGGAGCAGAACAGAAGTCTATATACAACATATGTAGATCTGATCAAGGCCTTTGATACTATGAGCCATGAAGGCTTATGGAAAATTATGTCAAAAGTTGGTTTTGGGAGATGTTTATCATTATTGTATATTAGTTCTGATTGCATGCTTGTCAGAAATCTGGATAGTGAATGATGCTCTCCTGGTTTTCCAATCCCCAATGAAGTGAAACAATGCTGTTTCATTGTTCCCATGCTTCTTAGCATTATGTTTTTCAGCCATATTATCTTGCACTGAGGAAGAACATAACGTCAAGGCAAGTCTACCAGTGCTATGTCAAGAAACTGAAGAACTTCCATTTAAATTGTCTTAGGAAGTTTCTGAAGATTGCCTGGCATGAGAAGATACCAAATACTGAGATCCTTTTTTGAACTAAATTGCCAAACATTCAAATGTTACTACAGAGGGTGCAACTACAATGAACTGGTCACATTATATAATGTCAAATGTATGCTTACCAAAAAGACTATTTTATGGAGTACTCACAAAAGGCAAATGATACTTGGACACAAGGGAGGGTCCCTCTTAAGCACATTAGAATTTATTATACAGTATGAGAGACACTAGCACAGGACCCCCTGCATGGTATGCCCTCTTCAGGGTGTGTACTGTGCTCTATAAGCAAGACACATTTAAAGAAACTGAAAGCAAATAGGAGATATTTAAGTTTAGAATAAGCATCCCCAGTGTTCACATGGACTATATGTATTCAATCTGTGATAGAGTATTCCAGGATAATATTAGTCTGATCAGACATAGTCAGGCATAATACAGTGTCATCTTGGGCTTTGTTAATCAAGGACAAGAACTAAACATACATACACAATCATGCTCAATGTATTTCCTGTTTGTTTGATTCTTGTCCTTTATTGTTGATGAAAACCAAAATGACATCACTACTGTTTGGGACAAATTACAGTGTGTCTGACTGTGGGTGATCAACCAATATGAGCTTTGAATGCTCTACCACAGGTTGAGCACAAATTGTCTATGTGAAAACCTGTGGTCGGTACTCTAAACTTACGCATGTAATATTTCTTTTGAGCTGCTTCAATTCTTCCTCATAGAGTGCAGCATTCTCACTGATGAGGTCATGCCCAAGCTGTATAATCAGTTCTAAAGTTTTTCAATGAGACTTTGAGGGTGTCTCAGTATGATTTCTTCTGACCCCTTTGTGAGTTCTCCATACAATAGTTTTTTGGCAAGTGTATATCTAGCATTGTAACAACATGTCCAACCCATCATAGTTGCATCCTTTGTAGTAATGTTGAAAAACTCAGAAGTTTAGGTCGAGAAAGGACCTAAGTGTCTAATATCTTCTCCTTCCAGGTGACTGACAGACAATTTACATGGAAGCTATTTGGTTTCCTGACATGGCACTGGTAGACTGTCCAGGGTT
Source organism: Macrotis lagotis (assembly GCF_037893015.1). Taxonomy (NCBI): domain Eukaryota; kingdom Metazoa; phylum Chordata; class Mammalia; order Peramelemorphia; family Peramelidae; genus Macrotis; species Macrotis lagotis. Next base: position 135,512,498 of record NC_133658.1, read on the forward strand.
CACAGGAATATAGCAACCAAACAGCTCTGTGGACCTTCAGTTTGGTAGTCAGTCTAATAACTCTTCTCTCCCATCCTTTATTTCAGAGCCTCCCAAATACTGACCTAGTTCTGGCAATGAAAGAATCAAACTTATTATCAATGTGTACCTCCATTGGAAAGACATTTTTTTTAGTCATGCTGTGAAAGAAAAATCAGAATTAAAGGGGAAAGTTTTAAGAAAATAAATCATGAAACAGTTTTAAAAAATAAAAATAATGCTTTTGTCTGAATTCAGATTCTATGGTTTTTGCTTTATTAAAGATGGTATTCTCCATCATAAGTCTTAGAATTGGCCTTTATCACTGAAGTGCTGAGAACAGTGAAGTCCTTCAAAGTTGATCATCACATAATGTTGGTATAAATCTGTACAATGTTCTCCTAGTTCTGCTTAATCAACTCAGAATCATTTCATGCAAGTCCTTCCAGGCTATTCTGAAGTTAACTCCTTTGTGATTTCTCACAGAACATTAGTAATACATAACATTCATAGGCTATAATTTGATCCAAATTGTTGAGCATTATCTCAATTTTCAATTCTTTGCCACTACAAAAACAATTTATAAATATTTTTGTACATGTAGGCCTTTTTTCCCATTTTTATTATTTCTTTGGATTACAGACCAAATAGTGATATTGCTGGATCAACAGGTTTGGTCAATTTTATTGTTATTTGAGAATAGTTTCAAATTGATCTTCAAAATGGTTGAATCAATCACAATTCCACCAGCATTGCATTAACATCCCAGTTTCCCCATAAGCTTCAAACATTGATCATTTTCATTTCCTTGTTATTTTAGTCAATCTAAAAGTTATGAGGTGGTACCACAGAGTTATTTTAATTTGCATTTCTCTAATCAATAATGATTTAAAGAATTTTTTCAATTGATAATAGAAAGCTTTAATTTCTTCAACTAAACTTTCTGTTCATATTCTTTGTCCATTTATCTATTGGGGAATGAAATATACTTTTATACATTTGACTCAGTGCTCCATATGTTTTTGAAATGGGTGTTTTATTAGAAACAATAACTGTGAAAATTATTTCCTGGGGCAGTTAGGTGGCACAGCACATAGATCATCACCTTGGATTCAGGTGAACCCAAGGTCAAATCCAACCTCAGATGTTTAATAATTACTTTGTGTGACCTTGAGCAGGTCTTTTAATTGCATTGCCTTGCAAAAAAACAAAAAGAAATTTCCTAACGTTTTGCATTCCTTATAATCTTGGTTGCAAGATTGGTTTTATTTGTGTAAAATCTTTTAAATTTAATGCAATCAAAATTATCTATTTTGAATTTAATAATATTCTCTCTCTTCTTCCCTCTCCACAGATCCACAGATCTGACATCTAAACTATTCCTCGCTATCCTAACAGACTTATGCTATTATTCTTTATGCCTAAATCATATATAAATGCTGACCCTATCTTGATATAGGATGTGAGATGAGTGTCTTTGCTTAGTTTCTGCCATACTATTTTCCAGTTTTCCTAACAGTTTTTGTCAAATTGTGAATTCTTATCCCAGAAGCTGATATATTTGTGCTAACAAAAAGTAGATTGCTAGTCATTTGCCACTTCTTTTTTGTACCTAATCTGTTCCATTGATTCACTCTCAATTCAGTCAATACCTAACTGTTTTCATGACTGCTCCTTTATAATTTAATTTTAGATGTGGTATAGCTAGATCACCTTTCTTTTCATTTTTAAATTAATTCCCTTTATATTCTTTTTGTTCCTTTAAATGAATTTTGTTACTATCTTTTCTATGTCAAGAAAAGTAATTTTCATTGGTATGGAACTGAATAAGTAGATCAATTTAATTAGAATTGTCATTTTTCTTAAATTAACTTGATCTATCCATTAATCTTATTAGTATTCTCAGCTTGTGAAGCCGGAGTAGGATTAGCCCTACTAGTAAAGATTTCCGCCTCCCATGGAAATGATTATGTACAAAACCTAAATTTACTACAATGCTAAAAATTATCATTCCAACTGCTATGCTTGTCCCATTAACCTGATACTCTAACAACAAATGAGTATGAATTAATTCTACATCCCACAGCCTACTAATTAGCACTATTAGCCTAACTTACATATATCACTATTCAGACTTAGGCTATAACTATAACTCATCCTTCTCAATCGACTCACTATCTGGCCCTCTAATTGTTTTATCTTGTTGACTTCTGCCTCTCATAATTATTGCCAGCCAAAATCACCTAAACAAAGAAACTTATTCACGAAAAAAAACTTATATTACAATATTAATTATTCTTCAACTATCCCTAATTATAGCATTCTCCTCATCAGAACTAATTATATTTTATATTTTATTTGAAACTACATTAGTTCCCACCCTAATTATTATCACACGATGAGGCAATCAAAATGAACGTTTAAACGCAGGATTATATTTCTTATTCTATACTCTGGTAGGCTCATTACCATTACTAGTAGCTCTACTTTATCTTCATAACCAACTTGGCTCACTACACATACTGCACACACTTATTAACTCGTATAATATAAATTTATCATTTTCAAACTCAATGCTATGATATGCTTGCATAATTGCCTTTATAGTAAAAATACCACTCTACGGAGTCCATCTATGACTACCCAAAGCCCATGTTGAAGCACCAATTGCAGGATCAATAGTACTAGCAGCCATTTTACTCAAACTAGGTGGTTATGGCATTATACGAATTACTATATTTACCAACCCATCAACCATATTCCTAGCATACCCGTTCATCATCCTATCTATATGAGGTATAGTAATAACTAGCTCAATCTGTCTACGTCAAACAGACCTAAAATCACTAATTGCTTACTCCTCAGTAAGTCACATAGGGCTTGTCATCATTGCTGCCCTTATACAGTCTACACTTAGCTTTATAGGAGCTACTACACTTATAATTGCCCACGGTCTAACATCCTCAATACTCTTCTGCTTAGCCAATACTAACTATGAACGAATTCACAGCCGAATTTTAATTCTAGCACGAGGACTACAAATGATCCTACCACTTATATGCACTTGATGACTACTAGCAAGTCTAGCTAACTTAGCCCTACCACCATCAATCAATTTATTAGGCGAATTAACTGTAATCGTTTCATCATTCTCATGATCAAATTTTTCAATTATCCTTTTAGGAGTTAATACAGTAATTACAGCCCTCTATTCTCTACATATATTAACCACATCACAACGAGGAAAATTAACACATCATATTACCCCCATTTACCCAACACATACACGTGAACACCTGATTATAGCCCTTCACATGATCCCACTAATCACCATTACACTTAACCCAAAGTTCATTCTGGGTTTAACATACTGCAAATATAGTTTAACAAAAACATTAGATTGTGAATCTAAACATAGAAGTTTAAATCTTCTTATATGCCGAGAAAGTACTAAGACCTGCTAACTCTTTACTCCGTGTTTAACAAACACGGCTTTCTCACTTTTAAAGGATAGAAGTTATCCATTGGTCTTAGGAACCAAAAACTTTGGTGCAACTCCAAATAAAAGTAATTAATAATTTAATTAACTCAACCCTACTTATGTCTATCGTACTACTAACATTACCAATTATACTCAACCTAATTTACCCATACAAAACCGACAAATTCCCACAATACTGTAAAAACATAATTAAAATATCATTCCTTACAAGCCTTGCACCAATATTAATATTTATATACCAAGGATTAGAGTCAACAGTAACTAACTGACAATGATTCTCAATTGCCTCCATACCCATTAATATAAGCTTTAAACTAGACTATTTTTCAATTATCTTTATCCCAATTGCCCTATATGTTACATGATCAATTCTAGAATTCTCAATATGATATATGCACTCTGACCCCAATATTCACCGCTTCTTTAAATACCTAATTATATTTTTATTCACTATAATCATTCTTGTATCCGCTAATAATTTAATTCAACTTTTCATCGGATGAGAAGGTGTAGGAATTATATCATTCCTACTAATTGGATGATGGTATGGACGGACAGACGCAAATACGGCAGCACTACAAGCCGTTCTATATAACCGAATCGGAGACATCGGATTCATCTTATCCATAGCATGATTGATAATTAATAATAATTCATGAGACCTTCAACATATTTTTATAACAGATATAAACACACTAGCCCTAATAGGACTAATTATTGCCGCCACAGGCAAATCAGCCCAATTTGGACTTCATCCATGACTTCATTCCGCAATAGAAGGACCAACCCCAGTTTCAGCCTTACTTCATTCAAGCACTATAGTAGTAGCTGGCATCTTTCTATTAATTCGTTTCTACCCAATAACAAAAAATAACCCAACTATCCTCACTATAGCCATATGCCTTGGAGCTATCACAACCTTATTTACAGCAATCTGCGCAATCACACAAAATGATATAAAAAAAATTGTAGCCTTCTCCACATCAAGCCAACTAGGGTTAATAATAGTTACAATTGGACTCAATCAACCACACCTAGCATTTCTTCATATCTGCACACATGCATTCTTTAAAGCCATATTATTCTTATGCTCCGGATCAATTATCCACAGCCTAAACGACGAACAAGATATCCGAAAAATAGGAGGACTACTACCAATCTTACCTATTACCACATCAGCCCTAACAGTAGGAAGCCTAGCACTCATAGGAACCCCATTTCTAGCTGGATTCTATTCAAAAGACTCAATTATTGAAGCCATAAACACATCATACGTAAACTCATGGGCATTACTAATAACAATAGTAGCCACATCTCTTACAGCTATATACAGTATACGAATTATTTACTTTGCACTACTTAACCATCCACGGTTTCTACCACTAAGTCCACTAAACGAAAATCATCCAAACCTAATTAACCCTATCTTACGACTAGCCATTGGAAGCATCTTCGCAGGGTACATTCTAACAATAAATATACCCCCAACATACATTACACCTACTACAATACCAATATCAACAAAACTATCCGCCCTAATTGTTACAATCATAGGACTTTTACTAGCATTAGAATTAAATGCCTTAACAAATAAACTACCACTAAAAAATGTAATCCATACTCATAACTTCTCTAATATACTAGGATATTTTACCCATCTATTCCACCGATCATATCCTATAGCTAACTTACACTTAGGCCAACATATCGCTACCATACTAATTGACTTAAACTGATTCGAAAAAACAGGACCAAAAGGTCAAGCAAATCTACACAGTCACTTATCTTCATCTATCACTTCACTTCAAAAAGGAATAATCAAAACTTATTTCCTTTCATTCATTATCTCAATTATTATAGTCATACTTATTATTTAATTACGACCACGAACTACTTCTAAAACAATATAAATAGTAATAAATAAAATTCACCCTAAAAGAACTAAAGCCCAACCACCACAACCATACAATAAGGATACACCACTATTATCTTGCCCCAAACAATATTCACCAACCGAATCAAACAACTCAATGGAAGTTGATAACTCAATTTCACCTGATGAAAAATACCAAATGGCTTCCATCAATAAAACAAAACAAAGTATACTCAAAGCCACAACATTACCAACTCAAGTTTCAGGGTATTCCTCCGTTGCCATAGCAGCAGTATATCCAAACACTACTAATATACCACCAAGATAAACTAAAAATACAACTAATCCTAAAAAAGTATCTCCTAAACTAACTACAATAGCACAACCAACTCCACCACTAATTACAAGACTTAACCCCCCATATACAGGCGAAGGTTTAGAAGCAAAAGCTACAAATCCAAAAATTAACAAAATAGAAAATAAAAATAAAACTATTATTTTCATTATTTTTACATGGAATCTAACCATGACTTATGGCATGAAAAACCATTGTTGTAATTCAACTACAAAAACCTAATGACAAATTTACGAAAAACTCACCCACTAATAAAAATTATTAACCACGCCTTCATCGACCTGCCAGCCCCATCCAACATTTCAGCCTGATGAAACTTTGGTTCACTATTAGGAATCTGTCTCATTATCCAAATCCTTACAGGCCTATTCTTAGCAATACATTACACATCCGACACACTTACAGCATTTTCATCCGTAGCCCACATCTGCCGAGATGTAAACTACGGATGACTAATCCGTAACATACATGCTAACGGAGCCTCAATATTTTTCATATGCTTATTTATTCATGTAGGTCGAGGAATCTACTATGGATCATACATATACAAAGAAACATGAAACATTGGAGTTATTCTACTACTTACAGTAATAGCTACAGCCTTTGTAGGCTATGTTCTACCTTGAGGACAAATATCATTTTGAGGGGCTACTGTAATTACTAACCTACTATCAGCAATCCCATACATTGGAACCACATTAGTAGAATGAATCTGAGGAGGATTCTCAGTAGATAAAGCCACCTTAACCCGATTTTTTGCATTCCACTTCATCCTACCTTTCATCGTTACAGCCCTAGTCATTGTTCACCTACTTTTCCTGCATGAAACAGGATCTAACAACCCAACCGGATTAAATCCGGACTCAGATAAAATTCCATTTCATCCATACTATACTATTAAAGACACCTTAGGTTTTATTATAATGATCCTAGCACTACTTCTTCTAACGATATTCTCACCAGATATATTAGGAGACCCAGATAACTTCTCTCCGGCCAATCCACTTAACACGCCACCACATATTAAACCAGAATGATACTTCCTATTTGCCTATGCCATTCTACGATCTATCCCAAATAAACTAGGAGGAGTACTAGCCTTACTAGCATCAATTTTAATTTTACTAATTATCCCACTACTCCACACATCAAAACAATGAAGCTTAATATTCCGCCCAATCTCTCAAACACTATTTTGATTATTAACTTCCGACCTACTAATTCTTACATGAATCGGAGGTCAACCAGTAGAGCAACCATTTATTATCATCGGCCAAATTGCCTCAATTACATACTTCCTAATTATTATTGCCTTTATACCAATAGCAGGACTATTTGAAAACTATATACTAAAGCCTAAATGAAGGGTCTAAGTAATTTAATTAAAATACTGGCCTTGTAAGCGA